>NC_134708.1:37547459-37669959 GCF_043290135.1 Rhipicephalus microplus
AGACGGGAATCGGTGGAATTTGCATTTATTCGGTGGAATACTTCGCAGGGCAAAATATTGACGCCATGACGACTAATTCGAAATCAAACGATTTCTTCCACCTCTGATAAGCGTATATCGTGTATTCGAGTGCACGTACACCAATCCAGGCTCCGCTATCTCGCCTCACAGGTACACTAGATGACAATGACCGAATGACGGCGTGGCGTGAGCAGGCGATCTAGAAAGCGAGTGGAAAGCTGGAATTTTCTGTTTTGGTGCTTCATGTCATCCCAACTGGCCAGGCTACTGCGTGATGTCACCAGGATTAGTAGTGTGGTCTAATGCCACGTTACTGTCGATTACGGTTGGTCCACCGCGAGAAATGTGACTTTAATGTTAAGATTAAGTATCTTATCAGCTTTTGTTGAGTGTCCCACTTGCCCAGTGCAGTCTCTGTATACAGGATATTTGTATGGAAGAGTGAACTCGCCTCCGAAAAATGGTGTCAGTACCTCTTTAACTTATGCAAGAGCTTGCCATGACGTCATAGGTTTTGACGGTGTCCGCTAAGGCCCTAAGTCATCTCTTGTCGCCTAAATGAAACTTGTAACGTCAGACTGATGTTTACCTGCTGAAGTTTTGGCACGAAATACAAACATGAAACCTTCACCTTGTAAAGGTTCTATTCTAACACCCCCTATAAAAATGTTTGCGCCTCATGGCACACGTGTCTCGCGCATAGCCTGCATTTGGGGTTCGAAACTATCGTGTGGTAGGGAGCGTTGTGCTCGCGAGCGTTTGTTATCATCACCACGATCATCATCATGGTTAGTGCGTAGCGCCGGCAATGACGCCTGGCGGCAGGCCTGGGTGGTGGCGACCGAGATATGAAAGGTTCTTTTATGCGTGTGGCAAAAGGTACGAGCGGTCGCCACTCGTGGTGGGCCCGTGAGGACGGCGCCACGGGTCGTCGCTCGCGGGCCCGCGGGTGAGTCAAGCGTTGGCGACGCCATCTTGAGTGTGTTCTTATGTTTATCTATTGGATGTTGTGTGATATTGTGTAAGGTTGTTTAGCATGTTGATTACGATTGATGTAAAATAATTCGGCTGACGATAGCGTCGTTCTGAAAGTAGTTAAATGAATGAGTGTAGTTAGGTTTGGTCTGACCGTACCTGCTGTCTCCATTCACTCCAAGAACGTGAACCTCGCCACTTAGGACCCCACAAACTTTATTTCGAATTTCAATACTTAACGTATGCTGGCAAAATTATTGACTGCAGTTTTTTGTCCTCAAAGAATGCTTCTTCTTAACTACATTATTCTTTAACTTACCGTCATGGTAGTTGAGTGGTAAGGCACTCGACTGCTGACCTCAAGGTTGCGGTATCGAATCATTGCTGCGGCGGTAGCATTTTTAATGTAGGTTAAAAAGCTTCAGGCCCATGTGCTTTGATTTGCGTTAGAGAACCTCAGAGAACGTGCGTTAGAGAACCTCAGGAGGTCGAAATTTTCGGAGCCTTTCACTACAGCGTCTCTTATAGAGATATGGTGCTTGTGTGACCTTAAACCCAACAATTGTTATATTATATGGCTTATTGCTTCCCCTTAATGTTTCTTGACAAGAGACATTGGGACAGCTACACGCTATGGTGCTGCGAAGACTGAGGAAAGAATGAAGCTCATGGCCTTGGCCTTCATCCCTTCCTCTTCACCCTCACTTATTTTACCAGGTCTTCGCTATGCTCTACACTCCAAGGCTGAGCCATTATTTGCCCTCTGACTCAACTGGACATGCTGGACATGCTGGCCGTCCTTTACGAACCGCATGCCTACCCGTACTGTCGCAACATCTACGCCGTGCACTTATCGGCGTTCCACCGATGGGAGTCGCCGTATGACCCATTACACAATGCGGATCTAAACGAGACAAATATTAGAGACCTGGACAATGTCGTGGGGCAGATGGCACGATCCATTACCTTAGGCACGTCCAACTTCATAACCCCGGACTCTCCTGTGCTGAGCGTCGCTGAGATTGCTGCTCGGAAGGACCAGGGCGAGATCCTAACAAGAATGTGCCCGGAGAACGTACGGACATTTCTTGAGCCTGACTTAAGCCACAAGAATAAATAAAGCTGACTAGGGTTGAGCTCCGCTATGGACAGGCTTCACTTCTTCTAATCAAGGTGAACTGACAAAATAATTTGTATCTTGCCTACCTGCTTCAGTAAGCAGCTAACAACTCAGTACACCTGGAAGCCTGGTGGGCCCGTTCTGGTGATGGTTAGTTTTCTTAGATGTGAAGTTGCTCAGGGTAGAGCCGAATTTGGTGTGTGTGGCGTGACCACCCGTACTGAGCATGCGTGTACTGAGCATGCTCTACACTCCAAGGCTGAGCCATTATTTGCCCTCTGACTCCTCCTTTCTTTCCTCCTCACACTCACTTCTTCTCACCACGCCTTTCTATAGCGTATACTTACAAGTCCATGCTTCCTGTCTTTTCATATTTCTTCTTGAGTGTTGCTTTCTACCTCATTCTCTGTGTGAGTATTTATTTCGCCGTCTTTCAAAGCCATTCTTTGTTTTTCCCTTCATTCTCTCTACTTCTCCGTTTCTGTTTCTTTATAGATACATCTTTCTTATCTCTTTCATTGTGTACTTGCAGTCTCACCTTCTGCGTTCTTCCTCTGAGTTCTCTCTTTTTCTCACTATAT
Organism: Rhipicephalus microplus; assembly: GCF_043290135.1. Taxonomy (NCBI): domain Eukaryota; kingdom Metazoa; phylum Arthropoda; class Arachnida; order Ixodida; family Ixodidae; genus Rhipicephalus; species Rhipicephalus microplus. The sequence continues at coordinate 37,550,157 of NC_134708.1, forward strand.
TTCTCTTCCACTTTCTAACTCTATCTTTATCCCTCTATGTTGACTAACCTTAGACAGTTGTTCGTTTCTCTTCGCTTTCCTCTTTTGGTCAATTCCTTTTCTTCTTTTCTTTCTCAATTTATGATCGTTCTCTCACTCATCAGAATTATGCGCTTCGCATGCTGTAACAGTCGGTAAACGTTTTGAGGCAGCAAAGGAGAAGCCAAAGAAGAGGGCGAAGACAGCGTGTGCACGTTCAGGATGATGATAGTTCTTTGGAGTAGCCACACGCCATAACGAGATTCTGAACAGCTTCGTTGTATTAGAATAGTCGACAGTGAACACTAATGACCACGTCGTGTCATTGTTTCTGAAATGTTCTAGCTTCACACTTTCGCCAATACGAAGTGAGAGCACAGATTGTGATCCTCCAACCATTCATTGGTCAAGTGACTTTTTGTATCATTTGCGTCAATGTCAGCGCAGTCTTACAAGAGCGTAGGTATATCTATGACGACTTCACAGGAAAAGTGTTTGTTGCTTCACGCTTATAAGACAATCACCGAAATCAGGAAGTACGTGAAATAAAAAAGCTTTTTCACCCCGTCACTTCAATTTAAACGAGGACCGTCACGCTCAGAAAGCGAGTCTTTTCACAACATCACCATGGTTCTATGTTTTAAAAAACTAGCATATGTATTCTACATAAATGCGTTGCAGCCGAAATGAAAAAAAAACGATTCTAGCAAATGACGATTTTTTTTTTAATTTTGCGAAATCAAACAAAAGCCACCTACGGAACGCAATCTAATGTGGACAAGCAGGACTGCAACCATCAGTAGAACTTATACTTAACGAAATGTTGACGCTAAAGGCGCGTTTCATGCATGTTTATAGGACTATCCCAGCGCTGTTATATGGTACCCACACAAATGCTTGGGAGAGGATAAAATACTCACGAAAGCGGCCATGGTTAGAGCGAAAGGAAATAACGCCTCGTCAAAGCCACCAAAAAACATCGTTCTATCGACGGCTGCATGCCACACACTATGAAACGCAATGCTTAATCATTCCTTGTGTTACAACTCCCATAAGGCAACCGATAGCGTAAATTTTAGGAGATCGGCAGGTTTTTCACCTTAATAATTACCTAGAATACTTGTCGTACGAAAGAGTTTGTCACGCAGGAACGTTACCATTCCATCGATGTTGTCCGCTTGAGGGTCCTGCTCCGGCACGGAGGCATCTATCTCGACCGGGACGTCTTCGTCTTGCCATCCTTGAGACGCTACCAGCGGTACGAGGGAACCATCAGGTGTCCACCGGAGGGTACCTTCGGAAACATGATAATGATCTTTCACAAGAACTCCAGATCCCTCCGGCTCTACCTGAACACTTACCAGCAGTAAGCCGGGGCTTTTTACTGCGTCTGGCCACTATAAAGGGCCCCTAAACTACATAGAGGTTGAAATTGCGTTACGGTGCTTCAGTTGTGCATTAGTCTTCAAGGAATACATAGGTGCGAGAACATGGCCTGCACCTACGTCACTCGACTTCACTGCAAGGAGCGAGTCTGCCATATTGATGAACAGTTTTTTTTCTTTTGTTTCTTTTTTTCTGCAGCGCTGCCTCACCATGTCGCAGAGTTTCATCCTCCGCTGTAGTTTTATGAGCATTTTTAGACTGCCGTAATCATGGCGACAGCTTCGGAAGAATGAAGCCGCCCACCAGTAAGAGCACTTTTCGAATATCAAACTGTATTGCAGGCCAGCGCGAGCGTTTGAAAATGCTCAGTGCCAACCATTCGAGAGCTTGGCTCACTGGCGCTCATATTGCGCGCGAATTTCAACGATGAAAACCCAGACGTTCATGTGTGAGGCGCGCATTCTGTAACAGGCACGTGAGAAAAAAAGAGCAGATATGAGAACAATAATTAACGCAGATGCTGTTGTGTCCGTAGGAAAGCTGCATTGTTCGACAAGACGACCCGAAACTGGGTTTAACCATAAAGCACGAAGTTAACAGTGCGGCAAGCGGAGGCCGAACGGCGCCGAGCACAGGCCGATGCATGTTAGTGAAGCCTCATGCGGCTCACTTTCGATGAAGATCCGCATGCATGCAGTGACTAAACTCTCACTACTCGTTAACACACATCTACATACGTCTGTCTATGTTTATATAAAAGAAACCCACGCTCAAGAGGACCGTGATTTAGAAAGTGCACACACTCAAGTGTACGGTGATTAAGAACTTAGTGCACACATCAGCATTTCTTGATTTAGCAGCGTTAGTGCATCGCTATTAAATATCCTGGGCTTAGAGACTGCGTCAATTTGATAAACCGTTCTACTTACCTCTGAAAGCACGATGAAATTTACGGTCGCGAAGCTCCTTCGCTGACTTGCTCTTCATGCAGCCTCTGGTGAAGCCGTGCGATGAATTCCACTGACTTGTACATTTTTGTTGCACCTGGGGTTGCAATGTTAGTGCTGAAAACCAAATAGTTCACGATATGTTCTCGCGCAGCCCTCCTGAGAAGGTGGAGGTGTTCGAAGTCGGGTCGGTATAGTGACCGTTACGAGTGGAAGCGTGCAGGGATCCACTCTGTCGCACAACTGTATCTTTTCCTCGCAGCGAGGTCGATTACTAGTCCTGAATAGTGCGCCGCATTGAATGGCGGCGTTGTTTCAACCAGTGGCGTGATGCGCCTGTATAACACTGCTCGCGAAACAGTGACCATGGCAATGCGGCTACATCGAACGGAGCAATGTATAGTCGTACAGTTGGTACGTACAGGCTCGTCTGTGCGGCTGTTAATCAATATGGCTGCCGTAATAGGACCTCAGCAATGACGACGTCACGTGCAAGCCGTGTATAACGTAGCCACATGCGTTTGATGATCGAAGTTCACAGCACTCTTCCTTTCATCATACTCCGTGCGTAGAATTGTCTCTCCTCCTATTCTAGTGCTCCTTCTCGCAAAGTGGGAAGAGTGAAGGAGAAGCTGAAGGACGTGGGCGTAGGTGGGAGTAGACAAACAGGTTATTTTGCAGACGACATGGCCAGTTTCGAATGCTGATGTCATAGCCAACGCGGTGGTTTACCGAAGGCCTCCGAAAGAAGAACCGTTTGATTTGGGAAAATAGTGGTCTTTGGAGGCTCGCAGTTCTGCCACGTTCGGCTTTGTTCATCGTAATGGCATTCTGCACTTGGTAACTTGACTCCCGTGTTTACTTGAAGTGCTAAGAAATTGCGCGAGACAGCCTATGGGCGTTTAAGGAGAGGATTTATCGATTGGTACGAAGGTTTTAACGTCCCAAAACCATCATATGTATATGAGAGACGCCGTAGTGGAGGACTCCGGGAATCTAGACCACCTGTGATTCTTTAACATGCACACAAATCTGAGCACACTAGCCTGCAGCATTTCCGCCTCCATTGAAAATGCAGCCGCCGCAGCCGGAACTCGATCCCACGACCTGCAGGTCAATAGCAGAGTCTCTTAACCACTAGCTCACCGTGGTAGGGCTCTAAGGTGAGGATTTCTTTGTGAACTCTCAGTGATTTCTTTAACCATGGCGGCTCCTGCCTTGGCCAGTAGGCCCTAATAATAGTACAATCGAACCTTAGACCTCTTCTTTGCCACAGCAGCCCGACAAGCGAACCATTTGGTCACCGCCGCAAGCATGCTTTTTGCACACTATAGAGCCAGCTATATTTCGTGCGCTTGTGATAGCGTTAGTGCCGTCATCTGCGGGCTATGAAGCACTGCGTTATTATAGCACTATTATAGCACCGCGTCATCATAGCACCTACAGTTACTGGTGCGCGACCGCATGAGCGTAGAAGTTTTTGCCTGCAGACGTGGAGCGTAGAAAAAGAAAAGCGACCTCCGCAGATGCAGACGAGATGTTCATTGCAGGACAGTGAGAGTATGAAGTGGTTATCATCCGTATTTACTGTGCAAGGTGTTGGGTTTGATTCCCAGTGCCACTGGGAACCGCCAGATGTTTTTCAATGGGAAGAGCGTCGGATGGGTTTACTTGCAATTACTTGCATGGGTTACTTGTCTATGTATAAGGTGACGTCTTGCTGCCTTCTTCATTCTCCTTCTTCCTCCCCCAACAACCCGGCGTCATGCTGTTCTGTAGTTGCATAAATGAGGTGGCGAAGCACGCACATCAGAAGCACCGAACTGCGAAATGTTTTCATTTGCCTCTTCCTATTGTATCGCGCAGGCTGAACGAGTCGGTCTGGTACTACAACGGGGGCGTAGTACCAAACGTCACTCTGACTGATCCGCATACGCACCTCGTCAACCGCGTGCACTACGGCCTGAAAACGCAACTGGACATGCTGGACGTCCTTTACGAACCGCATGCCTACCCGTACTGGCGCAACATCTATGCCGTGCACTTATTGGCGTTCCACTAATAGCAGCCGCCGTATGACTCATTGCACAATGCGGATCTGAACGAGACAAATATTAGAGACCTGGACAATGTCGTGGGGCAGATGGCACAATCCGTTACCTTCGGCACGTCCGACTTCGTACCTCTTGACGCTCCGGTGCTGAGCGTCGCTGAGCTTGCTGCTCGGAAGGATCGGGGTGAGAGCCTAACGAGAAGTCGCCCGCGAAACGTACGGACCTTTTTTGAGCCTGACTTAAGCCACGCGTATAAATAAAACTGACCAGGGTGGGGCTCCACTATCGACAGGCTTCGTTTCTTCTAATGAAGTTGTACTGACAAAAATAATTTGTATCTTACCTTCCTGCTTCAGTAAGCAGCTAACAACTCAGTATAACTGGAAGCCTGCATGGTGGGCCCGTTCTGGTGATGGTTACTTTTCTTAGAGGCGAAGTTGCTGAGGGTCGAGCCCAATCTGGTGTGTGGCGTGACCACCCATACTTAGCATGCGCGTTCGTTCCACCTCTTACTCCTCTTTAACGCCGTCACAGGGAGCGTCTGCTCCTCTACGCTCGCTCCCCTAAGTCACACCTCTAGGCATTCTTCCTCGCGGCGTTTGCACCCCGCTGCGCATGTGCATACCCTCCCCCCTCTCTCTCCTCTGCTAAGGTTCCCTCCCTCGGTAGTCTCGCAACGCCGATGCAGACAGCATCTGCTATTTAGTTTCTTGATTGAAAGAAAAAAGTTCACAGCATACCCACGGAGTGAATGATAATGAGTAGGGCAAAGTGCCCATTCGCCTGCCCACCAGTCCAATCATCCGTCCGTCCATCCATCCATCCGTCCGCCTGTCTGTCTGTCTGTCTGTCTGTCTGTCTGTCTGTCTGTCTGTCTGTCTGTCTGTCTGTCTGTCTGTCTGTCTGTCTGTCTGTCTGTCTGTCTGTCTGTCTGTCTGTCTGTCTGTCTGTCTGTCTGTCTGTCTGTCTGTCTGTCTGTCTGTCTGTCTGTCTGTCAACTATATGAAATTGTCAACTATAAAAACCATGAACATTGTCTAGTGATATTGTTTCTAAGGACATATACACACAAGATCACAGGCACAGGATTTGGACGTCCGTAGTATTTCCATTGGGAGATTTTGCCTGTGCGTTCTTCAACAATAAATTTTGCATATAGCACGTTTGCTAAACTTGCACTGCGGGTCTCCGTGTCGAATTGGAGGCTTCGGTCTATCATTGCGCATTATCAGTGATTGGCATGTTTCACTAAGAAACGCCGGTATGCATTAGCGCCCACTGTTTCGTGTCTGCATATGATTTTCTTTAGCGGGAGATGGTGTAACTGTTTTTGAAGATAGTTTTAAACCTCGCGGTCAGAGAATTATTCTTTAAGGGCGCCGAAAGAGGTGGCTCCCAGGAGAGGTTTTTTAAAGAGAAAGAGGGAATAGTAAAGATTGGGACACGGTTAGAGAACTTCAAGGACGGTGTCCCGATCTGCTTGCCGTCGCCCAAAAGAAAACATTGCGGCCTGGACAAATGCCAGCCGTGAAATCCGTCAAGTGTACTCCTTCAACGAAGGCTCTCTGCATACTGCTATAATCCCCACCAAGTGTTGTACGGAACGGCGCTCGAAGGAATGTTGTTCTAGCTGTTTGTTCCTTTTAGGGGAAACGGAGAAACGACACCGTTTCATTCAGGATTGGTGGCACTGTTACGGTAACACGTGACGTTAGCGAGAGAAAGGGCGTTTTTTTTTTGCAAACGTCTCACAGGTTTCAAGGGGCACATGTACGCAGTTCACAATGCAGCAAGGAGCCGATGAGCGACCGCGTGAGGAGCAAGATATGTACCAGTCACCTGTTAAGTTAATGTGACGCATGTTGGTTTATTTTTCCGTCATGGCGCCCACCGGAGGGGCAGAGAAGTAACAGACGCTGAGATGGACCTCGCGCGATAGGAACAGTTGGTTTTCTTACGGCAGAGCTGGTATCCTCAAGATTTGCCATGGGTCATAGAGAAAAAAAAAAAATCTTCGTTCTTATTCAGCGTACGGCCTCTTCGTCCTTTTCCTTTTTTGCTTCACTTCAAGAAATTTACTCTGATTGGCAAGATGATTGGCGAGAGAAAGAACACATAAAAATCCAGGGATAGAGATACAGGGGAAGACAAAAGAAAAGTAGAAATCCTAATTTGGGGGAAATATTCAAGCGCACAAGATAGAAGGAAGGAAACGCTCGACACGCTCTTTCAATTATTCGTTTCTTGGCCAATCCCCCATAGCGGGTGTGAGCCATTCATGAAGGCCGTTAATCATCATCGTCATAATCGTCAAGCGCGCGCTCTCACGAGACAGGGTAGTTGTTCAGTCAAGAATTTTTCCAGTCATGGAAGATACGGAGACGCGACGTTCAGGTGATTCGCAAAGGTGCCTCTTGTACGGGGTGCCACCGTCTTCGCCAATGCTTGTTCCACTTCTCGAGGAGCAGGGTGGCACTCGAACACCGGCTACAGCCACGTACTCGGTTCCCGTTGCGGTTTCCATGACGCCAGGGCGAATCGAGGGAAAACTCGGACACGAACAGATGGCACATGGGCCTTCAGCATGGTATGTTTGTGTCTTTAAGTTCGGTTGTGTTTTCGCCGAAATCGACATTATGCGAAGTACAATCAGAAATTTTTTACAGGTACACATTGAGTTGAGAGGTAGGGGAGAGAGGATTGCGAGGTGACTCTTGTTATGCATCTGTCCTAATCGTCCGTATGAAGAAAGCCGTGTTGTTGTTTGTTTTTCCAAGTTGTCATATGAAACCATCTGTGCCCCCTCCCCCTTCAAAACAGACCTTTATGTAACTGTAACGTGGCTTTGCCATGCCTCCAGGAATGAAAGCATTGCAAGTTTTGTTCACCTCACGTTCTTTTTGGCTCGGCCAAATAGGTGCGGAGGCAGTGAAACAGGATACCCACAAGAAGTGAATTCCCTTAGGCTTGACAGGGAAGCTGAAAACTGTTATGTTTCTATACGTTTGCTTTCGGAAAAGCAAAGAATCGGTAGTCGACAATCGCCCTCAGTGGCAGGAATCCCGGACTGTGTCTTTAATAAGACCATTTCAGCGCAGTCGCGGTTCGACTCTTTGAAAACAATTGCCCGCGCACTTGCGATCTAATACTGCCTACTCGTTAATGCAAATTACACACTGATTGCAGCCTAAGGACGTTGTTCTTGAGTTCAAATACCTGGACATGGCCAATGTCTCGTCCATTACAGGAACTTTTCTCCCTTAGGAATTTCAGTTTTCTAGCGCACCTTGCTTAGAAAAAGTAGATTGATCACTTAGCATTTTACAATTGGACTAATCTTCTTCATCATCGTACGCACCACATTTTTTATTCACTCAAGAAGTGACGATTAAAAGATATATATTTAAGCCAGTTCCACGCCATGTGAAAGCTGTAAGATGCGAAGAACAATGATAAGCTGGTGTTTCCTATTATTTATCATCTCTTTATTGGCTATTTCCTGCTTTTTTTGCGTGAATATATATGTATTATTTTGAACACCTCCTTTCTTGTTTTCTTGTAGTTATAATATTTGTTGTCCAATTATCTTTCTTTTTTTTTTGCTTTCCGGTCTTCCTTCTGTTGCTCTTCTACTGTTAGCTGCACCAAGTGCGGCGAGTCAAACTGCAGGTGCTGGCCTTAACTCCTGACCACACGCAGCGGTACAGCGAGTTGCTTTCTGAGGCGGCGTTGCCCCCTTTCCCTGTGGAGAGCAAAGGCGCGAGAGGTCGTGACGCTGCGTCAGAAAGCCACATGGGGGCAGGCCTTTAGGCAGTCGCTTCGCTGGATGGGATCGGCGATTGAGCCCGTCGGTGATGATGGCACTCACGGGTGTCAAAATCGTTCTGTTCTCCCAAACCGTCATGGGATCTCTGACCGACACTTGCCTTCCAACAGGAAAGCTTGGGTTAATAGGGCCCCTGCATATGGGTTCACGGAACGGGATGGCTGACAGGACAAAAGTGGCCCTTGCACAACCAGACTGACCCTTGCTAGAGAGAGTGGTCTGTGCGGCGTGACTCAGAAGACGAAGTGACAGAGACTTTTGAACAACGAACAACCATAAATTCTCGGCTCTATAACTCAGTTATACATAGTTTCAATAAATGTGTTTTATCCTGAAAAAGCGAGTGGTGACCAAAGAAAAAAAAGATAGGCGTGACCCTAAGGGACAAGAAGAGAGAAGAGTGTATCAGGGAACAAACTGGTGTTGAGGACAGCATAGCCGAAATCAAAAAGAAGAAATGGCCATGGGCAGGGCACGTAGCGCGAAGGCAATATAACTGCTGGTAATTAGGGTCACCGACTGGATTCCAGCAGAAGGCAAGCGGGTGAAAGGCAGAAGGAAAGTTAGGTGGGCAGATGAGATCAGGCAGTTTGCGGGTATGAAGTGGCAGCAGCAAGCACAGGACTGAGTTTAATGGTGGAAAATTTGAGATGCCTTTGTCCCCCGGTGGGCATAGTCAGGCTGATTATGATTATTATGACGATTATGACCCTGAGGAAGCTCATCGTCATCGAGTTATTGAAATCAAATTCTTTTTTTTTCTAACAGCGGGCGATCGTATGCTGGTCTTGCAAACGTGCGGCCTGCTCGCTTGATGTGTAACAAACGTGTCACTTGAGTGATGCTAACGCGAGATATGAAATGACGACAGAGTTGTCCCTTCAGTTTCTCTACAGTTAAAATGTCGTCTAGTTCCGATGGTTTGTGATGAATTCTCAATCTCTTCGCCCGTTTTGGCGCAGGGATTGCTTGGACTTGACTCTCCTCTCAGTCTTGCTGTTCGCTGTGGCATACGTGGGCGTTTTGCACGTCGGCAGCGCTGCATCCTATCAGCCGCAGCTTATCCCTGTGCAAGATGGGCATCGTCCGAAGAGCTTCTATGATACCGATGGGCACACGGGCTACAGCTACGACATAGTACCGGACATTGTACATTTTGTTAGGTAAGAACAAAAAAAGGAGACTAGATCAATGTTTTTTTTTTTGTGTGTGTGTGTACAACCCCATGAAACTAGCAGGTAAAGCAATCAAGGATAGAAAAAGGGCTCTACTTGTAGCGATTAGTTAATTTAGCACCCAATATTTAGGCGTAAACAAAGTAAAGCTGGCAAAAATAAATTGTCGCTTCTATCGAGACACTGAACCTACAGCCTTGTTATAACCCATCCGCTACTTTGCTTATTGGGCTATAGCGGTGGTTGTCCTGCTGTTTCTTTTCTATTGGGTATATCTCTGCCTGCAAATCTGGAAGAGTTAGCCAGTGCAGCTCTTATTATTAGACGGGAAGGTAAGTGCGGCAAGGGGGATTTTTCGTGAATTCAGCTGCCAGTTAATCAATAAACCCTCGCGGACTACCTGAAGGCATGCAGCCTGTCCAAGAAAGACCCTCACGTTCGTCGAACTATTTAACCCTTTAGCCCTGGCTTTTTATTTTTACAGAAGAGTATTGATGTGTCTGCTTTGCTAATCCTTACTACCTCAAAAGATCCCAAAGGAGGAAAAAAATTGAGCGGTGATGCAATATCTAGTGGATTTACATTCATGCTGTTACATTACGTCGTCAAAGCTCAGCGGAGATGAAATTAGGAAAATGACTTCTTTTATTCCTACCCCTCGCTAGAATGCACGAAACTTGAACCAACTTCTTATTCGACAGTGCGGAGGTCCTTAAAACAACTTCGAAAATTTGTCTTGAAAACGGTGCTTACCCACCTTAGTTTACCCGACTCGGCATCGACCATAACTTCTGTTGGTCGTCTTCTGTTTCGCGGCTCTCAGTTCCGCAAAAATTTCACAATGATAGTTTTGATGGCAGTGAGGACCACCGAAGAAATACTTCCTCAAGAAAGAGCGGTTTCCGTTTCGTTTCTGAGTGGCTGGAGAATGTTTTTTTTTTTTTCATAGTGCCAAGTGACACTAACAGAGCCGAAAGGGTTAGGTGTTGTCGAATTCGGCTAGCTGAACGCTAGTTCCTGTTACTAACGTACGACATTCATTAGTGCTTAGAGATGTCCGGCCATAATATTTTCGTTCGATGTGTAAATTGAGCTAAGCTTCATGTTACAACGTAAAATAGCTCAACCATGTTTCCTGTTTTTGTAACTTTTTTTTCGTTTCCTCCATGGTATATCTCAGTTGTAAAGTGGATGCTCCTAATGTCATAAAGCCTCTTCGATAAGAAAAAAAATGGTGCACTTAGAATAAAAGGTTTAACTCTTCCGTTATCACGCCTATTGAAATCGATCACCGGTGATCGACGTTTTGTATTGTTGATTTTGGCATGTTACAGATGTTTCTCGTAAACCGAACACTATGTAGTAGTTATTCTAGCCACAAAACTTTCAGAATATGTTTGAATTTGCCCGTTTTGGCAACATAGTGAGTCGTGACAGACCCTTTTACGAACAAATGTGCGTGTGTTCACAAAATGCACATAGCTAGTGAACTTGACAAAAGTGATTGCCTCTCGTATTTGTGCTACAGTGACGTCACATCTCTGTAATCAATAGAAGTTTGGAACTCAAATATTATATAACATGTCAGTTTCGGAATCTGAGAGTGCTAAGCAGTAATAATTATTTGAAATTTATGCCAGCTACTCAATAGACAGCTGTTACAGGAGTAAGAAAAAATTTATTCTACAAAATAATATTTCTGACCATCCGCCGCATGTAGACAGTGTGAAGGTGACCTTCTCAGACAGTTTCCAGCAGCTTTGACTTCGCTTGTATTGTTATATGAAACACAGAGCCGCGACTAGTGTCACTAGTCGCTCTTATGGCATCGTCGTCAGACACGCATGGGTGCGCATTTGCGCTGAAAAAAGCACACGCTGATCAAAACTGTCTGGCAATGGCACGTAAATTGAATAAAGACAAGCTTAGAGGACGATCAAGGATGACAGCATCACAAATTCAAAATTTTTGGCTATAATTTTTGGTGTCATCCTGTGACATCAGTAGCCATTCATGAGTTTGTTTCGTTTACAGCCTCAAGTCGTCTCTTCTGCCGCAAATACGTAGCTGCTGACCTTTGTGCACAATCTGATAATAGTTACTCTGGTTACTTGTGAGGCCCTCCCGTCACTGGGGCGTACACTACTGGGGAAATTTTACCGTCGGCATCCCGCGTTAGCGGCGAATGATGCAAAAAAGATGATCATAACTTCATTCCCCATATGACGTCCCTATGACATCACAGATTGCCAAAGTTTGACACGTCATCATGACGGCACTGCGCCAACACGTGACATAACGTTACGTAATGACGTCATCATACAGCATCGTAGCTGGGATAAAGGTGTTCCAATCGCGGAGGCAATGTGAAACCAGCTGAAGTGCCTTCGATGTTCGAGGCCTTGCATAAGCACGTAACTTGAAGAAAAATTTTCAAGGATAGCGGGGCAGTATCAATACACTGACAGGGAAGAAAAGTATTGTTCTCAGTTTCTAGTTGTCTTAAGCGAATGCGTATGGGACTGTTTGAATTTTAGTTTTCGTTTGAAACCCGCTACGTGCACTTGAAACACGCTACTTAGGACTCTTTCAAAGAGATAAGGCTTTTTGGGCATAATTAAGGCTGAACTGACATCGTAATCAAAGCAGAACGTGCAGGGTCGGCTATCTGTTCACTTCTATGTCCGATCTGGTTTTACTGCACAATCTACTTCCGCTATCATCACGTGTCAATATTCATATATAACCAATCAGTACTTTCTCACTCCGCAAGTTTTCGACTTGGTTCAACATTTTCTTGCGTAACCCGTTTAAAACTGATGGGCTGCCCCACCTCGCAATGATTTCTTTTTTCAGTATTATGTGGAAACTTCAGCAATGCCACCTTTCTGGTACATTTACCTAAATACGCAGTATTATCTACTTCTCTGACGCAGATACAATAAGACCGAAATAAAGTTCGTAGATGTAATTGGCTTCCGGTCTATGTACCTCAACCATCGACCGGAGAAGATATACGTTCACTGCAGTCCATGCGGATTTACGGGTAACTACAGCCGCTTGCTGGAAGGTATCAACTTCACCTTCATATCTACTGCTTTTCCCAAGGAGATTTTCAACATTTCAATACAGGTAATTCCATTTGCTCCTTTTAGTGACTCTGTCTCTGCAACCACGGCCTTTTTTATCTCACAGTTGTGCGCGGATCCCTGATGCCGTACTCCTGGGCTGATCTTTACAACGAAAATTGCTGGAGCGAAACCTGTCGATACAATTGTTCTATCGGATGCTGCTGTGCCATTTTATTCTACAATACTTTGCTGTAGGCCTATTAGTCATAACTCGGCACATCGCTTGCTGCAGTTCGCAACAGGTCATTAACATCTGTTTGTTATAGCACAGCTTTTTTTTCGGTTAGGGCCTCGCTACTTGTACCGACAGTGACAAGAAACTTATTATGGCATGCGACACCGCATACAGATCTGTGACGAACTACCGCGCTACACGCATTGTCAGCTCTGTTGCTGCTTTCAACGTAGCGGCATTTAGGGCAACTTGTCGGCGTACTTGAAAAATGTTAGCGGTAAAAGTGTGTGATTACTTTCAATATAAGTGTTTCATATTATTTCACCTCTCATTTCAGCGCTGTTTAAAAGAACACTAAAGAGAAGAAAGATTTTTTTTTTTCGCAAGAGTAAATCGCAATTTCACAATAATGAAAGTGGCGCCTCTCATGATCATATGGGGGTTCTCGAGCGTTAGACCCCAATAATTATTCATAACGAGAGTGAGAAATCGCAGAAAGAAGAAAATACATGTGGCAAAGCCATCTCAGTGATAACGCACCAGCTGACCGCGATGTCATAGATATCCCTGGCATCACCTTTCACATACGCAATCGTTTGTCACAGAACACTCTTTCCATTGCGTCCCAAGAAAATATTAGCGATGACATGGCACGTTTCAGAAAATTTCATTTCGTTGAAGTCGAAAGAATATTCAAGGGACATCACCATTTGTTACGTCATACTGGAAGTTTTCTTTCTGAAGTGTCGCGCGAAATTCAAGCATACAGCGGTGGTGTTCATTTTCTCTTACAACAATCAACTTGTAGTGGCAAAATTAGTGAGAATGAAGCTCTCAAATAGTAATTTTCTCCTCCGAATTGATTTAAAGATTTACTTTAGCGTCCCATTGACACAAACGATACTCGCCAGAGTAAGCTTTACATTATGTCGTCCCATCGTTAGCGAAATGGTTTCGCATCACGCAATCGCAAAGGTGAAATCAGTGCAAATCTGTTCGTTCAGTCTCCTACTGAGGTGATGTGACTTTTTTTATGATTCGCGTGGACGTCAGTGCAGTCCTTTAAAAACGTGAGCATTTCTACGAATTCTGAACACGTAAAATGTCCACGGTCCGTTCGTGTGACGCTCTCATAAGACGATCACCACAATGAAGAAATAATGAACCAAATAATAAAAATCACCCAAGTGATTCTATTAGTACTTGGCCCGTAAAGCTCCGAAATCGAATGTATTTGTCATTACACTTGGCATGTGTATTGTAGAAAAAAACACACATGTGAATTGCGTTGAGAGTCGGGCTGCAGATAGGTTCTTCTGCTTACGCTAAAACGTCTTGTGGGCTGATTGTGTGCTGCTAACTTTTTCTTACATGACGTGGACAATTGAGTAGACTGAGGAGCTAGTGTGGAAGCAAGCATCTCAGTCAGTTAACTTATGAGCTAAGCTGTCCGCGGACAAGTTTGGATTTTCATTATTGTCATTTGCCAATCCTACATGGGCTCGTAACCAGTAACTCCGCTTGATATCGGCACAGTTTTTTCTAAAGAGCTGTTTTGGTTGCCTATGGTGCAATCTTGTCTAGCGAACCCTTTACAGGCTCCTCTAAAGTCACTGTAGCTTTCGTTGCAATTCTCTTTCGCTGATGTCAGAGCTATGGTCCCTTGCTCAGCAACTTCTGGTTCAGCAGTGTCAATTGAAGCCGTGGCGGTGCGATTTTGTTTATGGTCTACGGCTAGAGCTACGTACCGAGGACGACCTAGATACTCCACAGCTTCTACAAAGCCGACCCTTATTTGCTGTGTTTCCTTATATGTTGTTATTTTTTGCCATGACGCTCTCTTCTGATTAAAAGTAGGTTGCACGTGTCAGGTATACTGTAGTTACAATGACATTATTCGTGATTAGTTAGTCTTACGAAGGTGTTCGTTTTTATGATGGTGTTATCAACAATATCCATGCATGTGCACTATGAAGAGAGCCCAAGTCACTGCGACATTTGCTGCACTGTCGACATCTCGCTTCTGTATTCCGTATTCCAAGTGACATTTTATCTAAATAGGAGAATCTGCCTACAGCATCAGCCTAAACTGAGGGCAGCTGAAGCAATAACGCTCAGGTAGTTGCAGATGGGCTCCTGCTGGCATCTAGTTAGGGAGTGAGACGGGTCAGAAGTTACTTGCAAAACTCGCCCGGCATGCATTTAGATGAGATACATATGCAATAGATCATGCACTCTGACTTTGTAACTTATACAGGCCCTGTTTATTGCGAGACCGCTTTTTAAAGATTGATAAGTACATCAACTTGCTAAGAACGACATCTGGAGGGCCAGTACGCCCAAGGTAGGCCCAGAAGGCTTTACCTCTCGGCCGTATTCCACAGCTTTAGAAGGGGCTCTGGCTAGAAAGATGAAAGCCGATGCTGCCTAAACAAAGGCGTTCCAGAATGGCCGCCGCTTACAATAGAACCTAACGGTCAGTAATACCTTATGAGATCTTCGTCGAATTGCGCCTGTGTGCTCAGAAGCTCCACACCACGTCACTTCATGCAATCATTGCAGCACCTGCACGCTTCGGTGCGCAGTGTTGCGATTTATCGAAGATGAAAGTAAGCGACTTCCACGAGAAACTACACGGCAAGCCTTTTTAGCACAAAAGCGTTTTATGCCGGGGTACACCACGGCTCTGCTGACGAATTTCCGTCAAGGATATGACTTCGCATGCTATATATACGGAGTGCAAAGAAAAATCCGAAGTAAAAAGTACCTCGGCGAGGTGTCCAAACAGCGTCCTCTTGCTCCGCGGTCCGCGACGCTAACCACTACGCCACACAATGCACGTTGGTCACTTCGCTAAATGGCAATCTATTTGTACACACCATGTACCATTGCCATCCTCAGAACTAAGTAACTTCAGCATGTTTTCGTCATCAGCAGCGAAGTGGCGCGAGGAGAGCGCGTTGGGCACGACGTCATCCTGCACCAACCCTTGCGCTGCTATGCTGGCGCGCCTCCACATGACGTGGTTGAAGTGCGTGTATATATACACCATTTTCCAAACGCGCTCAAGCACTGCCATCTTGTACTGCTAAAGTTGCAGCTTAGTATTCGTATCAAATAAACAAGCAATGGTACAATGAGCTGACATGCATGAGATCGCTTTGCCGGCACGTTCAGCATTTTATGACCACGATCATTTGATATTGTGACATTGAAAATCTACAAAAGAAACGCTTATCAGTCCAAGATGGCAGCGCCCATGAGTCGAAAAGAAAATTGTGTATACATGTTCTCTCACGTGGTCCCTCACTCGCGCTCACGCTTATCTCGGGATGCGAAGCATTTTGTACCTCTTGTGCTTCCCTCGCAAGTTTTGTTTGAAGTTACAGTAGTAATAGAGAGCACAAGGTTCACTTCGCTCGCTGCTGCGGCAACATTGACGAAATGACCCCGCCGCGGTGGTCTAGTGGCTAAGGTACACGGCTGCTGAGCCGCAGGTCGCGGGCTCAAATACCGGCTGCGGCGGCTGCATTTCCGATGGAGCCGGGAATGTTGTAGGCCCGTGTGCTCAAATTTGGGTGCACGCTAAAGAACCCTAGGTGGTCGAGATTTCCGGAGCCCTTTACTACGGCGTCTCTCATAATCATATGGTGGTTTCGGAACGTTAAATCCAGCATATCAATCAATTACCGTTGACGAAAGGAGCGCACTGCTCACACTTGAAGTAAGATTTGTGACAGATGTTCGCTCATGTCCTGTGTATACTTGTGCGTTCGTTTTAAGTGCGGTGCTTCTCTTTATCGCACGATGTCGTGCTTCGCCATCGGTGCCAGACACACCCCCACTGCGCGCATACTAGGCTCGTCTCGTGTCACACCTCGTCTCCCTCGGACGTGGGTGGTGAGTGAATAAGCACTGGAACGCGCGTTCGGAATTTTGTCGAGGGCGTATGTACTAGGCTTTCGCTTGACCTGACACTTAGCTTGACCACTCTTTGACGCATTTACTCGAGTCCCCCTTTCCTCATGAGATGTTGCGGGTGCCAATTTTCGTCTTTCTATGTGAGCAGCGCACCTAAGTGTCCAGCTGTGACATTTGTTAGTCCGCCTTCGTCCCTTGCATGCTCATTTCAAGGATGCTTTCTGCCTGAGGTGTACGTTGCAAGTGTCGTGTTGCTTCCCGTTCCCCGCGTGTCATTGTAATTTGTTGCTGTGGCATTTATTCTTTCGCGGCGAAATATTGCGCAATAAACACTAAACTACCCCTGCAAAGACACATTTCACTTTCGTGTTAAACCGCTTTATAAACATAGGGATGGCCAAGTGTTTTCAAAGGTCGATCGAACAATGAGGCATGCAAGGTTTGCACTTGTCTAAAACGTTTACAGTTCTATAAAGTTTAATTTACCCGCAGGAGCGTTACCATGCCACCGACGTTGTACGCTTGAGAGCGCTGCTTCAGTACGGAGGCATCTACGTGGATAGCGACGTCTTTGTGGTGCAGTCTCTGAGACGCTACCTGCGGTATGAAGCTACCATCAGCTGCGGGCCTGGTGTTAACATGGGAAACATGCTGATGATTTTCCACAAGAACTCGAGGTTCCTCCGGCTCTACCTCAACACCTACCGCCAGTAAGTGGGCACTTTTCACGCCTTTGCACGAAATCGAAGGGCCCTGAACAACCCAGAGGTTGAAATTTAGCTGCCGTGTTGCAGTTGTGCGCGAGTCTTCAGCAATCGCGCAGCCACAATAATTTTTGACTTAAAGGACCTTAGGACCGAGGCTTGTCCGTCCGGTATCCGTCACGAGACGGTACAGCACGTTGCAAAAGATTATCAAAGAGTTAACAATAACAAAGCAAAAAGCGACAACACCATCAAATCACTGTCATTTATTCTCTCCTAAATCAAAGCGTATGACAAAATATTTTACAATAGACTAATGTCAATCATAATTCTGAACAATGTTATGTACCTACACGGACAAACCCTCCGCACTACTGTGTGCCTTCAGCGTATGCTATAAGGACCTTAGGACCCAGCTTTGTAGTCGACTCTCAGTGTCCACTGCGAAGATACTATGCTTAAAAACCTTGTTATAGTCGAAACATATGTGTGTATGTGAAAAGAAGAGAATTGATTAACATCAATTATAATCGTGACAGAACAACATCAACACCTAGAAGGACAAACTCTTTACATTGGTCAGTGACTTGAACGTAGGCATCATGGACCTTTGAACCTAGCTTTGTCGTCAACTCTAAGTGTCCGCTGGGAAGGTACTATGTAGAAAAACCTTGTTATAGTCGAAACTTAGGTGTATATGTGAAGAGAGATTTACAATTGATCAACATCAATCATAATTGTGACTGAACAACATTAACACCTAAAAGGACAAACCCTTTCCATTAGTCGGCGACTTGAACATGGACATTGTGGACCTTCGAACCTAGCTTTGTCGTCAACTTTTTTTGCCACATTCGTCACTTCATGTCACTCAATTTTATCAGTTTAGACAATACACTGGTAATGCCCGGTTACTAACCGATACGACACTCAGAGCTTCACTAACTCTTCATGATTCATTTTGTGGAGACGCGCAGATTCGTTTTGAAAAGGGCCGTAGTAACGTAGCTACACTCGTGTGATTATTCGAAAGCAGCCCCCGCTTCTCTCTCTCTCTCTTTTTCACTGTCCTCCATTCTTCAGCTCACCACTCTTCCTGTTCGAGTGCTCCCCCTCACCGTGAGATGAGCAAGCATGGAGGGGGTGTACGTGCGAGCAGACACATTCATTTCGCGAATCACGTGATCAGGTGCAAATGTCGACGTCGTGATCAACACTAGAAAGCTGGAAAAGAAGGGATTGGTTCTTAGAATTTGGTGCGTGCCCAGGTTTCGTAGCGCAGCAGTCTTTGGCATTATTTATCGGAATGCATTCCGAGGTATCGCAATGCATTCTGAGCGTGCCATGCGTCTGTTGATTGTTGTCTTCCTGTTGTATCACGCAGGCTGAACGACTCAATTTGGTACTACAACGCGGGCGTCCTTCCCACGGTAACTCTGATTGAGCCGCATGCGCACCTCATAAATCGCGAGCGCTACGGCCTGGAGACCCAAATGTACATGCTGGGCGCCCTTTACGAACCACACGCCTACCCGTACTGGCGTAACATCCGCGCCGTCCACTTGTTGGCCTTTCACCGAGGGGAGGCTCCGCTCGACCCCTTGCAGAACGCGGAGCTGAACGAGACCAATATCAGGGACCTGGACAATGTCATGGGACAGATGGCGCGGTCCGTTATTTTCGGCACATCCGACTTCGTACCGCCGGACGCTCCAGTGCTGAGCGTCGCTGAACTCGCCGCCAGGAAAGACCGGGGCGAGGACCTGACAAAAATGCGTCCAGAAAACGCGCGGAGCTTTTTCGAACCAGTCTTGAATAAGGCAAAATAAAGCTTAAGAAGCATGATCTGTGGTGTTGACGCACTTAGTTGGATCTCTTAAGCGTTGAACACTGTTTTAGGGTAGTGCTGTTTCGTTTGGTCTGATCCATCGATGGACCAGGTATTCAACCTCCAGTGGAAGTGAGCGGGCCTGCCACGCTCTTATTTGCACGCACGCACGCGCACGCAGACGCACGCCAGAGCACACACAAATCACCCACATGCGCGCGCGTGCGTGAACGCACGCTTGAATGAACGCAAAACACGCACTTCTGGTGCTACATATGTACCAGGTGAGTAATCGACGCTTAAAGCTGCAGAAACTGGTATTTGAGCTTTGGATCTTTAGTATAAGAGAGGCCCCTGCTCTAGTTGCGGTGCAACAGCTGCATATTCTTAGTGAGGTGTAATAGTATGTCTCAGTATGTCTTCAAATCTATCGAGATGCTTGACGAGTTGTTTACAACGCTAATAGCGTATACTATAGCGACGTCATGGTTCAGACGCCGTATTGAACGTCTCCAGAAATTTGACCACCTGGGTTTATTTAACGTGAACCGATATCAAAGTAAACGGACCTCAGGCAATTTTCCCTCCACTGCTAAAAGCGGCCTTCAAGGCCGGGGTTGCATTCAGTGACCGGCGTGTCAGCCATGGAGCGCCCTAATCACCCAGCATTGCCGCCATAAAAGCGCCGACAAGTGTGGGTAAAAGAAAGTGTTTGGCAGAAAATTATCAGTATTGGTCAGATTAGGCTCTTAGGCATTAGACAAGCTGCTACGGTTCACCCACAACTTCACGTTTGAGTGCCAGAAAATATTGGACATACACCCCAATCTCCTAAGTTATATGCACGCTTGGTCTTGTAATATGCAGAATCAAGGCAACTGCCTTATTTTGGCATCAGGCATAAGGTATAAGAATATTTGTGTCGTGAGTTGCCTAATTTTGGTCATTGATCTTACTACGCCCTACTCTGCGTTCTCCAAAAAAGTCCCCCTAGAGTCCTAGTGTTTAATATATTCGACGACGAGCTGCGACAAAATAACATCTCATATTGAAAACTACGCGACTAGTTTAACCTTTGCACTCCGCAAAAAGCAGTGCCGGAAGTTTAACAAACATTGATGTCCCTAAATTCAGTCAGGGTCTCAGAAAGACATTTTTGTGCTATTTCCTCTAATCAGAACAAAAGCGGCAGAAAGAGACACTGTGAATGCAAGGTTGTGGGACGGAGAGAAATCGCAACGCAATTATTGTTGACGCAGAGTGATGGAATAATGTTATGATCACTTTTGCATCGCTCTTGTTGATATATATGCCGGGGAACGCTGTCGTCTCAAATAATCACTTTTCGCGTTTGATAAAGCCTCCGAGGCTTTCCCCTTAAACGTTGGGTCATTCAGTTGGTCAGTAGTTGTGACGGTACAGCAGCTGCCCTTTTATACCATTACCCCCATTACCCATGACTCTATAGTTTATGGTGTCCAGGCCACCTCCGCGGCTCCTTGGCACGTGACACCATAGTGGCCGATTTGTCTCGCCTCCCCATCTCGTCATAACACGTATCAATCAATCAATCAATCAGTTTTTATTCAATGTTAATACAAAAGCGGTTACAAAGTATTTGGACCATTAGCCTGTGTGGCTAGTTACTGGTCCAATCTAATACATGAATATTTTTTACATGTCAGAAGCAGAGGAGCACGCGGTATGATTATGAATCTTTACACAAGTTGAATGAGCAGCTTCAAAGCTATAATATATACAATGAAACGCACATAACGATAAATACGAAATTGCTGCTAAGTCATGTACACAAGTAATAAAGAAGAACGATCGCGTAAAAAGTACAAAAGAGAGAGACGATTTAGGACACGAAGCAATTTCATTGTAGATTTCCATAACGTCGCATCCATGTAGCCCGGAGGAATAGTTCAGCCCTGGTGAGATCGGTGATGCGAGTAGCCCTGGCTACTCAGTCGACGAACGCGGCACTTGTCAAAACGCGGGCTATAACGAAGTCCCGCGCGCTGCGGCAGCTCGCTATCTCTTCTGCCCATAGGGTGACGTCTTCCCAAGCTTTCAGCTCGGCATCCGTGCAGAACGACATGTTGTTGTCGAAGATCTGCTTGTGGGCTTCCCGTAATTCATGAACCAGGTCGTGCAGAAATATCACGTTCGTGTACGGGCTGAAGCGGGATGCCTTGGGCCTGATAA
Organism: Rhipicephalus microplus; assembly: GCF_043290135.1. Lineage (NCBI taxonomy): Eukaryota > Metazoa > Arthropoda > Arachnida > Ixodida > Ixodidae > Rhipicephalus > Rhipicephalus microplus. Next base: position 37,571,533 of record NC_134708.1, read on the forward strand.
CAAAAAATTGAGAGGCATGACTGCTTGTAAACGTTGAGGCGGTCCTGCAACGCTCCTTGAACATGGTCGGAAAACTTTGCCCATCGGTATTCGAGGTTCTTGCAAACATGTAGGCTAAACATAGCGCAGGACACGGCATCGAATCAAAGTTCAGTTTCAAAGTCTGCTATAAATCAGCCGATCTTCTCTCGGCAAGTGATGCTTATAAGCGCCAATCGGGCTATTGAATCCACTTGGCTTACGGCCAGTGGCTTATTTCAGCATCATGCGCTTTATAGTTACCACCACCACCAAGAAGGTGCCGCGACCTACCCACACTGTGCCCTCTGGCGATAGAATTAGGCAACAATTACGATGGCACCAGGACGCTTGCATGTAATCGCACCGAAAATGAGCCGCACATGCAATAGAAAAAGTGTTCAAGGTCGTGCACCATGCTGCCACATAGACAAGGTGTCATGTTTCCCTAGCCATTATGCCCCACCACCCCTTCGTTGTGGCTTGTAGCTCGCTAACTGGGACGAAAGGAAGAGGAAAGCACTTGTAACATGCGACAAATCCCTGTACGGAACTGCGGTCGCACTTGAAGGCTTAAAAAAATCTTTCACGGCCGTCTATTAGTGTGGAAATTTTTGTCTCTGACAGTGAGGTCACTCGATGGTAACTTGAAAACCTGTTGCACGGACCCTTGAACGAAACGAATTATGTTGAGCTCCTGAAATGTTTCTTACATAGTTTCCGTAGGTTGCATACCTTAGGTACAACATCCAGTCACATGAAGCAGAATTTGTCGCGAATATCGCGCAAAAATGTATCATTGTGCACTGTGCTTGTTTTGGTGCCTAGATTATTTCTCACGACATCAGCATGTTCTATGTTCAGATAGTGTCATCAGCATGTACTAAATCCAGATAGTTGCCCCACCGCGGTGGTCTAGTGTTAGGCTAAGGTACTCGGTTGCTGACCCGCAGGTTGCGGGTTCAAATCCCGGCTGCGGCGGCTGCATTTCCGATGGAGGCGGAAATGTCGCAGGCCCGTGTGCTCAGATTTGGGTGCACGTTAAAGAACCCCAGGTGGTCGAAATTTCCGGAGTCCTCCACTACGGCGTCTCTCATAATCATATGGGGGTTTTGGGACGGTAAACCACACAAATCAATCAATCAATCAATCAATTAAATCTAGATAGTGTCGTTTTGTGAACAGCAAGGTTTCGTCAAAACCTTTGCAGGCCACAACCTCACACGCATCGGCAACTTCATTACTCTGGCCTCCAAACTACATAACGAGTGGGCACAACATTTCAAATCTACCGCTGTCTGTTAGTTTCCCATGATCATTAAGCAATACTGATCTCAGGTCTCAAAAAGTGATGATGAATATTTCACAATGGTCCCACTGTAAATAACGCTTGTGGTGGACCTCAAGGCCTGCCGGCTAGTAGGCTTCCGTGCAGACGCAACAGCCAGCACGTCCGATAGGAACGCTTTTAATTAATGGAACAATGAAGAAAAAGAACCAGATTACTCTATGTCCTCTAGCGAGCGGCAAATGGTGAGGGGCAATGACGATGATGACGGACGTCGTCTCCGAGGCTCATGAATACGAAGATAGAACAACGTTTATGGTTGTAAATAACACTTATTGGCTTGTTAGCGAAAGGTTATGGCTGCCGATACAAGGCAGAGGTACACATTGTAAGATCTTACTCCAAACTGCTAGGAACACTTTCAATTGGGCCGAGTTTCTTAATACTCACCCTAAACAACATTTAAAGATACAAACAACGAAAACATTTTAGATGCGAAGTGGTCTTATGAGCGAGCTTGATCCGGTGGCGTTCGTACACGACTGCGCATGCACGTCCCCTCCTCCTTTCTCTTCTATTTACGCTCACCCTCTCTCGCCTTGTAACACCGACGCAGGTAGCATCTGATAGCCTGCACACCTACGCTCGCTCCCCCTCTCTCTCCTCTAGGAATCCCTCTCCGCGGCATTCACACCCCCACTGCGAGTGTGTGTTCTCTCCTATTCTCTCTCCTTTCCTACGCACCCCCTCTCTGACATCCCAACGTCGGCGCAGGCGGCGTCTCCTGGTGAGTTACTTGTTTGAAAAAACCGACTACTCACGCTGCCAAACCGTTCACTGGCCACCCCGTTAGTATAGGCCACGAAGCAAGAAAATGGTATAGGCAGAGGATATTGACCTCCAAGGCGGGAGATTTATTCATTGCGTTTTTGATACAAATCGTCGCATGCGCGTTAACCGAAAATTAGACTGCATGTCTTTTTGTCCAATTGAAGTATCTGTCTGTTATTCGCCTTGTTTCAGTAGTAAACACCAGTCCATCCCAGCATGCTTTTTGCCTCGCCCAGTTTCTCTTCTGCTGCTTTCCATGTACACAACGTTCTTTTTAGCGGGACATGCTGTAATTTTCTTTCTACACTGCCATTTTTAGTCGTTCCGGAACAATTACGGAGGCTGCCAGTCTCTTGACGTTACGTCGTGATAAAATAAGTTCTTGTTTCGTTCATATACGTGGCAAGGTTGCTGTAAGGATTCAAGTCGAGTGTACCCAAAATATTCATGTCATTTCTATTGTTGCCAAATCTGTAGCCAAATAGAAAAGAGGTGGTATTATGAACGGGGTCTTTACTATTGATGAGTATATAAAGCCATTTTGAATAAGCAAGACGCAAATTTTAAATGCGGCATGTATATAGCTACGGGGGTAACTGAAATTTTTGTCGCCAAAGTCTCGTAAAGTAGCCATTTCAGCGCAAAGTAGCCACCAACGCCAACACTGTAAGTCGGATATCATTTGTAAATTGTCTGCTAACCTGCTTGGGCATACAGTCGCAGGCTCTTTCCGCCTTATCTTCGTAGGCTATCATGTGCGATCAGTTGATTTGCTGAGATATCAAGCGGAGGCAACAGCCTGTAGCTGAAAAGCGCGAAATCCTGATAGACGCTACGCTGGGGTGTTGACATGGTCCTCAACCTCTCTGACGAAATGAGTGACTCGGAGAGATAGACCTTGTAAGAAGAGTACTGACGGCGAAAAAGAAACAACTTTCTCTTCGTTGATCTCGGAATTGTTTAGGGGTCCTTTATTCTGCGTACAAATTTTCTTGGGTGATATGCTCAAGCAACGCATTGGAAAAAGCACCCGTAGGGTGCTTTTTCCCACCTTGGAGCGTCATCACTCAAAAGCACCCGTAGGGGGCTTTTGAGTGATGACGCGTAGGGTCCGAAGATAAAATGATTTCCAGCAGTGACTCATCATCTCACCTGACCATTTGTTGTAAAAGATCGAGCCTCTTGCCCAACGCGGACTTCTTGTCATCAGGAAGGTCGTGCATGTCGACGTAGATGGGCACCCACCCTGTTTGCGAACGAAACAAAAAGAAAGCGTGCATAGCATAATAAACAATTAAGAGCTGACGTAGGACAAGAGTGGTTCGAAGAAGACTGACCTTGCTGCTGGTCCAGCGACCGAAACGTCAGTCCTTCAGAAAGAATTTTCCTACACACACACACACACACACACACACACACACACACACACACACACACACACACGCACGCACGCACACACACACACACACACACACGCATATATATATATATATATATATATATATATATATATATATATATATATATATATATATATATATATATATATATATATATATATATATATATATATATATATATTGCCGCGTGCATAGCTGAATTTAGCGGCGAGATAGCGACGACAAAGAAGAACGCGGATTTGCTCGAGAGGCGCAGCGCAGCAGAGTGAAGAAGACGATAATCTTAGCGGCCTTCTCTGAGAGCGTCTCTGCAAGTCCCACTGTCCGAGTTTTTAAATAAACCCCCTGTATTTTATAACCCGCGACACTGGTGGAGGAGCTGGGTACTACCACCTCATGATCAGCACCCCTGTGAGAAGCCCCGAGTCCCGCCCTACGAGACAGCCACGCGTGGAGACGCCTGTGCACCGCTCAAGTCGTCGCATTCAAGGTCTTGAACCAGAATTCGGCCTTTTAAAGGGAGCAACACTTCAGACAACCACCCCTACTCAAGAAATGGCAAGGAGTCCTGCACAGGTGACGGTCCAGAATATGCGCATTCCTGAACCATTTCATGGCCGGCCGAACGAAGATGCGCAAGACTGGCTTGAGCAGTTCGAACGGGTAGCTAAATCGAACTACTGGAGTCTCGATGGAAAGCTCTTCCACGTATACTTCGCCCTTGAAGACGGCGCGAAGACGTGGTTTATAAACCGGGAGGCAACCTTGACGACATGGGAGGAGTTTTGTCGTCGGTTTCTTGACACCTTCGGTAACGCGGACCGACGCGAAAACGCACAACGCCTTCTTGAAGGACGCACCCAACAGCTGCATGAAAGCGTCGCCATGTTTGCTGAGGATATGGTGCGCTTGTGCCACCGCGCGGACCCCAACATGCCCGAGGCTCGAAAGCTAAGCCATCTCATGAGGGGCGTCAAAGAGCAGCTATTTGTTGGTCTTGTGCGCAATCCGCCGACAACAGTGGACGAGTTCACCAGGGAGGCCACCGCAATAGAGCGTGCGCTACAGCAACGATACCGACAGTCTGACCGCCCGGCCACCGGCGTAGCTGCAGGCGCCACCGCACTTACCGAAAACGACGAGTTTTCACTACGCCACCTGATTAGACAGATCGTGCGTGAGGAGATCACGAAGGAGATCGCAAAATACACGTTGCAGTCACAGGCGCCCCCGCAGCAGGAGACCACGGTAGCCTCCGTCGCTGAAATCGTTCGCCATGAACTTCGACAAGCATTTGCCTCTCCTCAGCAATATTCCTCTCCACCGCACCGTCCAAACTCGTGTACCTATGCAGACGCTGTGCGTCGTCCATTGGCTCCAGAAGTATCGTACCAGCCGAACGGATACAGCTATGCAGACGCTGTTCGTCGACCCACGCCCATGCCAGCGCCGCAGTACCTCGAACTGTATCCTGTGGCAGCCTGGGCTCAGCAGGATTCTGTCAGGCGACCCTATATGCGGAAGACCGACATATGGCGCACTGCGGATCGCCGACCACTCTGCTATAACTGTGGAGAGCCAGGGCACACTTACCGTTTTTGCCCACATCGCCGAGCTGAATACCGTGGTAGTGCACCTACAGCTACGCGCCGACAGTTCGACGAAAGCCGTGCCCCCATCGACGACGACCAGGCTGGCAGGCGGGAAGGCTCTTCTACCTTCCGGACGCGCTCACCATCACCGGCTCGCTTTGCTTCACCAAGCCACCGTAGTTTTGCTGACGCCGTCAGAGGTCGGTCTCCCAGCCCACGGCGGGGAAACTGAAAGCAGCGACCTCTGGGGGGAAGGTTGCAAGCCGTCGAATTGCCGAAAAACCCCCACTGCTGCCGAAACACGTGAGAGACGACGATGAAGCCTTCGCCGGGAAAACTGTGACTGCCGACCTCGCTGTGACGATTGACGGCGTTGAAGTGACGGCCTTAGTCGATACGGGTGCAGACTTCTCCATAATGAGTGAACGATTGGCAGACGAACTCAAGAAAGTCAGGATGGAATGGACGGGCCCTTATATCCGAAGTGCTGGAGGCCAGATAATGACTCCCACGGGAAAATGTACAACAAGACTCACTATTGAGAATGTGGCTTTTGTAGCCACATTTCTGATTCTACCGGAGTGCTGCAAACCTATGATTCTGGGAATGGACTTCTTAAGAGAGTACGGTGCTGTGGTCAACATACGCGACGGTGTTATCACATTCGCCGCTGACAAGTCTGTGACCACTGATCCAGACCAAGAACCCAGGGTGTTACGTGTGGTCGACGACGACGTCTGCGTGCCACCACTATCTTGTAGTCTCGTTTCCGTGTGTTGCTCCGTGCACTGTAATGAAGACGCCATAGCCGAACGCATCACTGACCTTCTTTTTCACCAAGGCATCGCCATCGCTCGCGGTATCGTCAGCTTAGTGGATGGGCGCGCAGACGTGCTTCTGACCAACTTCACAAATGAGCGCCGGCACATCGGTAAAGGCACGGCTGTGGCGTACCTCGAAGAGCTCGACTACTCTCACGACTGTCTTCTAATGCAAGGGGAAGCCACAGCTCAATCACCTCCACATACACCACCAGTTGATATCGGTCCGAGTCTAACACCGACTGAAAGATGCCGTCTTATGGAGCTGCTCGACCAGTTCAAGGACTGCTTCTCATCGACATCACGAGTGGGTCGAACGCCTCTGACTAAGCATCGCATAATTACGGAAGACACAGCAAGACCGATCCGACAGAACCCATATCGCGTCGCTCAGAAAGAACGTGAGGTGATCCAGCAGCAAGTCAAGAAGATGCTAGAAGATGACGTTATCCAACCATCAAAGAGTCCTTGGGCATCGCCAGTGGTACTCGTGAAAAAGAAAGACGGCAGCTTGCGTTTCTGCATCGATTATCGTAAGCTGAACCATGTTACAAAAAAAGACGTTTATCCATTACCACGGATCGATGACTCTTTGGACAGGCTACGGCATGCGCGCTACTTCTCGTCAATGGACCTTAAAAGTGGATACTGGCAAATAGAAGTAGATGAGCGTGACCGAGAAAAGACCGCCTTCGTGACGCCAGACGGGCTTTATGAATTCAAAGTCCTCCCTTTCGGTCTATGCTCAGCCCCAGCCACGTTTCAGAGACTTATGGATACCATTCTGTCCAGCCTGAAATGGAAAACATGCCTTGTGTACCTCGACGACGTGATCGTTTTTTCGGCCACGTTTGAAGAGCATCTAAAGCGGCTACTGTCAGTCCTTCAAGCCATACGATCCGCTGGACTCACACTCAAAGCGGAAAAATGCCACTTTGGCTTCGAAGAACTCCAGTTCCTGGGACACGTGATCAGTCGCGAAGGTGTGAAGCCTGACCCAGATAAAACAGCAGCCGTCGCAAAGTTCGCAAGGCCTTTTGATAAGAAAGCGGTCAGGCGTTTTCTGGGTCTCTGCGCCTACTACCGGCGATTTATAGCAGGCTTTGCACACATCGCCTCTCCACTCACCCGCCTTACAAGGGAAGACATCGCATTTGTATGGGGTGAAGAGCAAGAAGCTTCATTCAACGAGCTGCGACAGCGTCTACAAACTCCACCTGTCCTCGCTCACTTCGACGAGAATGCACCAACAGCCATCCATACAGACGCCAGCAATGTGGGCCTAGGTGCTGTTCTTGTCCAATGCCAAGATGGTGTGGAGAGAGTGGTTGCCTACGCTAGCAGAACGTTGACACGCGCCGAGTCCAACTACTCAACAACGGAGAAGGAGTGTCTGGCCGTCGTTTGGGCAGTTGCGAAGTTCCGCCCGTACCTATATGGCCGCGCTTTCCAAGTCGTAAGCGACCATCACTCTCTTTGTTGGTTGACCAACATGAAAGACCCATCTGGACGTTTAGCACGATGGAGCTTACGGCTCCAAGAGTACGACATGACGATAGTTTACAAGTCCGGAAGGCAACACTTAGACGCCGACTGTTTGTCAAGGTCACCGATAGAATCACCAGCTATAGAGGATGATGATTTCCCAGGCTTTTTAGGAGTTGTTGATGCAGCTATCATTTCTCGGCAACAACAAGATGATCGGGAGCTCAACTCGCTTATAGAATTCTTGAACGGACGAGCCACCAATGCACCGAGAGTGTTTTCGAAGAACTTATCATCATTCTGTTTACGGGACGGAATTCTGTACAAAAAGAATTTTTCATCGACAGGTAGAAGCTATCTGCTGGTAGTTCCTGGAGCTCTCCGCAGCGAAATTTTACAAGCCTGCCATGACGAAGCCGCTGCGGGCCACCTCGGTTTCACAAGAACACTGACACGCATCAAAGAAAAATATTACTGGCCAAGAATCGCAGCAGAGGTTAAACATTACGTCCGAACATGCATTGACTGTCAGCGGCGCAAGGTACCACCTGTCAAACCCGCTGGACTATTACATCCTGTGCCCGTGCCAGAAACCCCGTTTTCTCAAATCGGAATGGATCTGCTGGGCCCATTCCCAACATCGGAGAGTGGCAACAAATGGGTTATAGTGGCGACGGACTACCTCACCCGATACGCGGAGACCAAGGCAATCGCGAGTGGCACTGCAGCTGAAGCGGCACAGTTCTTCATTGAGAACATTGTTCTGAGACATGGTGCTCCAGCTGTCGTCATAACAGACAAAGGTACCGCGTTTACAGCCGAGCTTTTGCGCACTGTGCTTACGCTCAGTGGCACAGCGCATAGGAAGACGACAGCTTACCATCCACAAACGAATGGGCTTACAGAAAGACTTAACAAGACAATCGCTGACATGCTTTGCATGTACGTCGACGTAGAACACAAGAATTGGGACCGAATATTGCCGTACATCACATTCGCGTATAATACGGCGCGCCAGGAAACAACAAAAATGACGCCGTTCGCACTAATTCATGGCAGAGAAGTTACGACAATGCTTGACGCCATGCTGCCTTACGATTGCAATGATTCAGAGACAGACGCCGCAGACTTCACTGAGCGCGCCGAAGAAGCAAGGCAGCTTGCCCGCGTCAGAATAATGAATCAGCAGCAACTTGACGCCCAACGGTACAACCTTCGCCATCGATTCGTCATTTATCAACCAGGAGATAGAGTCTGGGTTTGGTTTCCTGTACGACGACGAGGCCTCTCAGAGAAACTTCTACGCCGATACTTCGGGCCCTACAAGGTTCTGCGCCGTCTTAGCGACGTGACGTACGAAGTCGTGCCCGACGCCTCCTCCTGTTTGAAACGTCGCCAGCATCTGCCTGAGACAGTGCACGTGGTCCGCATGAAACTTTACCACTCTCAGTGATGTAAACACTAGATGGCCGCATCTCTACCTGTTGAGCGTCGGGACGACGCTCACTCTGGCGGGAGGGTAATGCCGCGTGCATAGCTGAATTTAGCGGCGAGATAGCGACGACAAAGAAGAACGCGGATTTGCTCGAGAGGCGCAGCGCAGCAGAGTAAAGAAGACGATAATCTTAGCGGCCTTCTCTGACAGCGTCTCTGCAAGTCCCACTGTCCGAGGTTTTAAATAAACCCCCTGTATTTTATAACCCGCGACAATATATATATATATATATATATATATATATATATATATATATATATATATATATATCAGACGAACACTCCTACGTTTAAATTCACATATATACCGAATAAAGTGGCGGGGGGGGGGGGGGGGGAAGCCACCGTGGTAGCTCAGTGGTAGAGCGCTGAACGCGTTATTCGAAAGTCACAGGTTCGGTTCCTGCTCACAGCAAGTGATCTTTTCACCTACCTTTCTTCACATTTACATTACAATTCAGTCTAATAACTTTTCCTATAATTTACTTGGCCTTATTGTCTGTTAGATCTCATTATTTTGTCAAAACAAAAAAACACGGAAAAATGAGCCCTTAGGTTTACACTTCTTTCTCTTATATATATATATTGTTACACGCAAGAAGTACACGAAAAGGTTGAAAAACAGGCGAGCCTGGATGGTTCGCGTTTACTTCCACAAGGGGTCTCGAGACAGCACACACAACGTCGTCTTCCTTCTTCACCTTTTGTCTGAATGTTCATTCGCGCTGTATGCGCCGTGCATTGCAACCGCTCGTGACATTTCCCCGTTGGCAGACGAAGCCCGCCGGGCGAGTCACTCAGTGGTTCGTGCATTGCATAGCTTCATGCGAGCGACGTGCGCCACTTCTGTTTTAGCCGAGCGCCGTCCAGTGCTTGTGAGCCGTGCTATGCGGTAGTTGACCTCACTGAGGCGTTCGAGGATAACGTAGGGCCCGACATAGTGAGCGAGAAATTTCTGGTACAGGCCACGTTTCCGTAAAGGCGTCCAGAGCCACACCTGATCTCCAGGATTGAAGTGAACATGTCGGTGACGGTCGTCATAGCGGATCTTTGACCGGTCTTGCGAGGTGACGGTGCGTAGCCGAGCGAGGCGTCGCGCTTCTTCTGCTCTACAGAGAATCTCGTTGATCGGCTCACTGTGATGAGCAGAGTAGGGAAGCATAGTGTCAAGATTATAGCGTGGTGGACGAGCATAAAGGAGAAAGAAAGGTGAGTAACCAGTGGTCTCATGTCTTGCGGTGTTGAAAGCATAGGTGATGAAAGGCAAAATTGTGTCCCAGTTCTTGTGCGCGGAGTCGATGTACATGGACAGCATGTTGGCAAGCGTTCGGTTCGTGCGTTCCACTAGACCATTAGTCTGTGGATGGTATGGAGTGGAATGGCGGAAGCTTGATGAGCACAGACGAAGGGTCTCTTCGACAACATCCGCGGTAAATTGCCGCCCACGGTCGCTGATTACGATGCGAGGAGGTCCGTGTCTGAGGATAACTTGAAACAGCAAGAAGATGGAAACGTCTTTTGCTGTGGCCGACGGCAGTGCTGCCGTCTCACAATAACGGGTTAAGTGGTCTACGCAAACGATGACCCAACGATTGCCGTCTGTGGATCGCGGAAAAGGGCCCAGAAGATCTATACCAACTTGCTCAAAGGGGGTGCTAGGAGGCGAAACAGGCTGAAGGCGACCAGACGGCGCGTCAGTTGGTCGCTTGTAACGCTGACATTGGGTGCAGCTGGCGACGTACCGTTCGGTATCATTGCGCATCCGGGGCCAATAAAAGCGTTCCTGAGCACGGTAGAGTGTTCTTGTGCATCCAAGATGTCCGGAAGTTGGTTCGTCGTGCATGGCAGATAATACGTGACTGCGAAGGCTCTTGGGGACAACCAAAAGGTAGCGCGCACCGGTAGCCGAGAAGTTCGTCTTATATAGGGCGCCGTCACGTAAGCGAAAACGATTGTCTGCAGCGGACTCCCGCGCGGCCGCGAATAGCGGCTGTAAGCTGTCGTCTTTCCTCTGCTCTGATATGAAGGTATCCATATCCGGAAATCCCGTGGACACAAAAGCGATGTATTCATCAAAGTTGTCCGCGTCACATTCAGTCGTTGGGAGTGGCAGGCGAGAGAGACAATCAGCATCAGCGTGTCGCCGGCCGCTCTTGTAGGAAACAACGAAATCATACTCCTGCAGACGGAGCGCCCAGCGTGCTAGTCGACCAGAGGGATCCCGAAGATTCACAAGCCAGCATAGAGAGTGATGATCCGTGACGACAGTAAAGGGGCGCCCGTAGAGATACGATCGGAACCGTTGCACAGCGAAGACGACCGCCAGACACTCTTGTTCGGTGACAGTGTAGTTGCGCTCGGGGCGACTCAATGAGCGGCTAGCGTACGATATCACATGCTCGCTGTCGCCGACACGCTGAACTAGTACGGCGCCAATGCCAACACCACTAGCATCGGTATGAACTTCTGTCGGTGATGACGGATTGAAGTGGCGAAGAATAGGCTGGGACGTCAACAGTAGCTTTAGCTGCCGAAACGATGAGTCGCATTCCGAGCTCCACTCGAAAGGAACACCTTTTTGGAGAAGGCATGTGAGCGGATGAGCTATGTCAGCAAATTTGGGAATGAAACGGCGAAAGTAGGAGCATAACCCTAAAAAACTTCGTAGCTGCTTCACAGAGCGAGGTGCCTCGAATGCCTCCACAGCTGTTGTCTTTTGTGGATCTGGTCGTATACCTTCTTTGTCGATCAGGTGTCCCAGCACAAGTGTCTGTCGTTCACCAAAATGGCACTTTTTAGAATTAAGCACAAGGCCGGCCTTCCTCAAGCAGTTTAGTACCAAGTCCAGGCGCTCGTTATGCTCACGAAATGTTCGGCCGAAGATCACAACGTCGTCTAGGTAGCACATACAAACTTCCCACTTCAAACCGCGAAGTATAGTGTCCATGAACCTTTCAAACGTTGCGGGGGCGTTACAAAGCCCGAAAGGCATCACGTTGAATTCAAATAGTCCGTCGGGCGTTACAAAAGCGGTCTTCTCTCTGTCATCCGGGTGCATAGGGATTTGCCAGTAACCTGATCGTAAATCCACAGAAGAGAAGTAAGAAGCCGCAAAGAGGCAATCGATGGCGTCGTCAATTCGTGGGAGTGGGTATACGTCTTTCCTAGTAACGGCATTTAGGCGACGGTAATCGACACAGAATCGCCACGTGCCGTCTTTCTTCTTCACCAGTATCACTGGAGCGAGAGGTACTGGGATCGATACCCAGCACCTCCACCAAATGTTACACGCAAGAAGTACACGAAAAGGTTGAAAAACAGGCGAGCCTGGATGGTTCGCGTTTACTTCCACAAGGGGTCTCGAGACAGCACACACAACGTCGTCTTCCTTCTTCACCTTTTGTCTGAATGTTCATTCGCGCTGTATGCGCCGTGCATTGCAACCGCTCGTGACATTATATATATATATATATATATATATATATATATATATATATATATATATGTCCCCACGTAACATGCTAGCTATGTTTGTTGGTATAAGCAAACATCATCTTTGAAAAGAGTAAAAAACAATCATACAGTTCAGGCTGAAACAAGCGCCAATGAGTACGCACACTTGGAAAGGACACAACACGAGCGTTTACTAGCAACTCAAAGTTTTTATTTCAAAGCTAACACTCTAATGCAAACACACCACTATGTACGTCACCACAAACCACCCTTATTATCAAAAACAAGTTTAAGTAACGAGAAAACCACTCCCATACCCGATTGCATACAACCGAAACAAAAACATGTGTTAAGCCCCTCTTGTATGTCTTAAAGACAGTCTTGAATGATTCCTAATAAAAAACAGAGAATTGGTTTATCCCGAACAAATAGTGTTCTGATACATCTGATGTCATTAGTTTACATATCGCATGATGGTGAGAAGAGGTGAAGATCAAGGTTAAAGTTTCATTGTTGAGTGTAGTGGCAAAATCTCCGATTGTGACGTCACAGATTTAAAAGTAAGCTTTTCCTACTTTTGTGCGACATTTGTGCAACAAAATTTCTTAAGACGTGGCAAGTCAAATGGACAGCCATGTCCTGGTACTTCTGATGTCATTAATTTACCTATCACAGGATGGTTATGAGAGGAAAAGATCAAGGTTAACGTTTCATTGTTGAGTTTAATGGTGAAATCTCCGATTGTGACGTCACAGATTTAAAAGTAAGCTTTTCCTACTTTTGCGAGATTGGTGCAACAAAATTTCTCTAGACCTGGCAAGTCAAATGGATAGCCATGTCCAAGGAGCTTTTTCGTCATTTGTACTGGCTATGAACTACGCAGGAGATGGCAGACGCCATCAAAATCTAAAACGTTATGGTTTTTGGTGTGGAAAATTCAACATGGCCTCGCCACCTGCATTTCAATTCTGCAAATTCTCGTTTTCCAAGCGTCTTCTTCCAATAAGTGTGATTTTGCGAAACCGTAGTTTACTATTATCGAAACCGTAGTTTTCGATAATTGCGACACCGTACCCTACTGAAACATTCCGTATGCGAGTCCAATATTTCCATATGTTTTCATAAAGAATACATATGTTTCCTATATATTTTCTACATATATCCGTAAGATTCTTACGGAAACATATATAATAATAATTGGACATCGCATTCGGAACGTTTCAGTAGGGTAGTTTACTATTATCGAAATAATCGTCGTTGCCGTACGCGACCTTTTACCGAGCCATGGTATCACTACAAATAATGAATTATTTTTATGTGAAGTGAGCTTATCGCTCAGCATACAAAATGCTCACGCACCATCACTCGAGGTCATTCTGGATGAGGTGAAGTCGACCACGCTGGCCTCCCATCCGTGCAGCTCGATGGACAACGCGTTGTTCATCAAGCGGTAGTGGGCTACGCGACGTCGGGCGGGCTTTAACAGCACGTGACCGAGTGTCAAGGCCCGGTGCTCAAACAGAAGCTCGGTCTCAGCGACAGCCAACGCTAGCGCTACCTGCTGGACGATCGCGCGAATCTGAAGCGGGCTGTCGAACACTTCGAGCTGGGGAAAACAAAATGAACTCGTTGAGACAAAACCTGGATTGTGTATATGATGCGATACTGATGAACACTTTTATATCGTTACTACGAGGATAAGCTCACTACTTCGGCTCTAAAGCTCTACTGTCCTGTTGAATACGTAAAAAAGTCTGGAACAGCGCTTAAGTCGCTGTTTCGATTAGCAGTCCAGTCATCTTCAAGGCTTCAAGTGTCTGGCATAGCACCTGTACTCGTTCGCATCGTACTACCTCCATCAGGCGAAACGAAAGAGACGAAGCATACTCGTACACGTACTAAAGCACCAACCACATGCGTGCATTACAACGCGTTGGCTTTTCGGTGTAGAGTTGTTACTTTGTCTTGTTCCTGTGTAAAGGAAATGCAGCTTCGTATTGGCCTCGCGCTCTATCTTTCCATGGGGAGAGGGCACGGCCCCGAGTATTTCGTGGTGTTTTCCTATATGAAGAACTTCATTTACATAGTATTTCATTCAACCTTTTTGTCGTGCCTTAAATAAGAATGGTTATGCAAAGGAATTGCCGAAGTAGTTTGTATGAATTTGTGTTTATGAGTTCGCGCACCAAGGAGCTTACCGGCATTTTGGAAAATGGCTGCCCGGCGTTTTCCATGAAGATGACGGCGTAGGGTGGGTACAGCTTTCGTCCATCTGTAATAGTGACGTAGTACATGCGAGCTCAGGTTTAGTATTATGGAAATCTTGCTAAGCCAAATGTAACACACGATGTTCGACACCATTAGTCTCTGAAATACACTAACGTTCCTATATTCTCCTATTGCCTCAGCGTCAAGCAATCTACAACTCCTTCAACCTTGCCGCAGCTAACTAGATTACAATACCTCCGTCTTCAAGTATCCGACCAATGTATATTTGCGTATAGTTCAGTTGATTTGCTTCTTATACATACTAAAAGGTCAAAAAAGGGCAGGCTATAAATATTCCAGAGAATATTATGCAGTTGATTTTGAGTTTATCTAACCCAGTTAAAGCTAATTATTTTTTTCGTATTGAAACAGACCAATGGCAATGGTAAAAGCTAACTGGCAGGTCATAGCTACTGGCGCTACTACGTGTAAAATATCACACTAAAAGTTATCCGCTCGTTTTGTCTACCCAATCTCCCGTATATAAAGTCAATTCATGATGGCCAACGCAAAACGTACACAGTAAAACAAGACGAAACGGCGACACAGCATCTGCGTCGTCTTTGCCTTGCACAATGTTCTGTTTCCACAGGTCATTGTGACCATTCGTCAACTCACCTCAATCAGCTACCTTATAAAACACCACTTCTCAGCTATAAGAAACCAGAGTTCAAGTCAAACGAAAAATGACTGCCCACTTTGCACATATTTTTGATTTCAGTAAATTGTTACGCTTTTTCATTCTGGCTGAAACTAACGAGGAAGTCTAGAATAACCTCATCACGACCCCTAAACATCGCGGCAAACAACTTTATGCGCCAATATACTTTTGGTACGTCCGCACGGAAAGCACGATGACCAACTGTAACAGACTAAAAAGTACAAGGACGTGCAAACAGTGGAATGCACCAAGCGATTTCACGTTTAGCTTTCGTGAGCATTTTAGGGATATTCAAGCACCGCAAAACTTTACCAACCAACCGAAATTGCGAACTAATTACAAATCGTTGAACAGGGAATTCTGCTACAACAGTAGTCTTTTTAGCGGGACTTTGGCAGTGACATTTCCTTTCCAATGAGTTTTCATCGCATTCAGCTACCGCTTCCGCTTAAGCGACTATCTATCGGAGCCGCAAGTAGAAGCTGCTGTGGACAACCTAGCAAACTCTCGGCTGAGCGGCTTCACCGTCATTACGTTACGATCGAGGCCCTATGATTTGAGCTCATTCAAAGCCGAATGCCACGCAATAATTACATTATTTTCTCGCATATAATGCCCACTACCATCAGCTTAGAAATTAGGGCTGAAGCAGGGATTACGAGCAGTTTTCTTTCTTATTGCGGGATTAAAGTTAGAGGTGCGGGTTATATGCGAGGAAGTATTTTATGCGAGAAAATACGGTAGTTTGTAATGTGTAACATGTTTCATACAATTATACTATTTGCATGCCTATGTTGGCGGTAAACATTTCACATTCGCCTCATTCATTTGATTCTCTGTGTCGTCGTGACATCGTGGTTCACAGTCGGTATAGTGTTTCGCGGTTATTGGCAGCTTGAAAGCGCGATGTAAGACATATACGTTTAAAAAACAGACTACAGTGTACAACTAATGTTGTGAAAAAAAATTGCCCGCAGCTTCCCTCGGGGGAACACTGAGGAGGATGCGGAGCATATAATTGGTTAACGGGGTGTTAAAGTGCGACTTACTTGGGTCGATGGCTAAATTGGTTAACGTGGTTGTGAAATGGGGTGTTAAATTGCGACTTACTTGGGTCGATGGCTAAATTGGTTAGCGTGGTTGTAGGAGGGGGTGTTAAATGAGTGAACACGTACACACGTATGCGAAAGGACGGCGCTGGTCGAAGGGACGTCGATCATTGTGTTTGTGGATTCGTTGGAATTCATTTCACCGCGACCTTGGACGTCGACGCGCCGTACAAACCAACCGACGAGCGGCAACTGAGCGAGCGAGCGCCGACCTTGAGTATATATACAGCGCGACGGCGCATGCACTGTCAGCTGTTGAATGTTCTCGAAGGAGAAGCGCGCGCGCGGCACAGATGGCGACGGCGCGACGGCGCATGCGCTGTCAGCTGTCGAATGTTCTCGAAGGAGAAGTGCGCGCGGCACAGATGGTGGGCGACGGCGCGACGGCGCATGCGCGCGCGTCAGCTGTCGAATGTTCGAGAAGTGGTGCGGACGGCGCGGACGGCGCACTACAAGGCGCGAGTATAAGATGCTTCCGCATCTAAAAAATCTTCGTTCTCGAATAAATCTGTCAACATGCTTTCGGGTATTAGTATTTACGAAACTACTGTAATTCTTGAAGAGAAAGTAATAAAAATGAACGCCTTCTGTTTCGTTCTTGCTTGAAGTTGACAAGATCTAGGACTGGTAACACTGGTACTGCTTACCTAAGTTCACATCGAGACCAGCTAAAAAAGCAAGTTAAGAAACACGTACATTTCTTTTGTTATACGCGCTAAAAATGAATGAAAACCAGGACCAGTGACTTTGCACTCACAATCTCGGAAATCTGCTGAGCCCGTCCTCTTCAAGTAGCTGGTACACGCAGATTCCAGGAGCGGCGGGTAGCTGTCCCAAAAGCAGCGGGCCCTGTAAAAGAACAAATTTGATCGAGAAATGAAAATTCGAGCCGCGAAAAGTTTCCTTTCCTTCGATTTCATTTACTTTTACAGCCGCATTTAGAAATGCACCTCTACTTGAACTTGATTTGCCACGGCCTTGGGTGCAGCGAGTTTGAAACGCCGCGTTTGTGCTGCCTTTGCACCGCGTAAAGCCGCGCGTTCGAAGCACGTTTGTGCTGCATTAAAGACGGTGGCAAGTAAAGTTAATGCCAAGAAGCGTTTCTGAATATGGGGTTTAGTATCTTGCGGCGGTAAATGCTAGAGTGGAAGGATGAAAAAAATGACCGTACAACAACAATGCATTTCATGAACATACATAAAGCTCAGCTTCGTTTCGCAGCACTTGGAAGTCGCTTTTTAGGGGCGAAGCACCTTAAAGCGGCACCCGTTCGTCCCTCGTAGTAGTCATAGTCCTAGTGTGTAACCAGTCTTACGTTTTGACTTGCAAGGTGGTGCTGGTGGGAGATTTCTCCTGTGCGTTGTTAAACAATAAAGAATTCGCAACCTGCGCGTTAACTAAAAGCCCAATTCTTCTATCTCTCATTCCCCATTAGCAGCCATCGGCATGTACATTGAGCACTATCTAACAAAAAAGGGTTGCTACGTTATACTCGCTGGGCGTAACCGCCTTGGTTTTAGAAAGGTTTAGCGAGCGTTGAGTCGCAGTGCCATGAATACAGTGAACTAGTATATACCAGGAACTCGAGGTGGTTAAAGGTGGGAAGTAGATGCGAAGCACAAGCCGTAAGAAAGTGTGCGTGTGCCACTTCTCGTTTAGTCCTTGGAATGTCCGCCGGATGGCGGTGCTTCTATATGGGGAATATATGATGAAAAGATGCGATATTGTGTTATTTGAAGTGTTGAATAGATGCACGAACGGACACACAGACAGACGCATGGACGGACGCATGGATGGCAGCACGGACGGATGGACGCATGGACGGACGCAGGGACGGACGCAAAGATGGACGTGCGGACGCACGAGCAGACGCACGCACGGATGGGCGGATGGACGCACGGACGGTCACACAGACGGACGCATGGACGGACGGAAGCAAGAACGAATGGATGGAGGGATGCTTCGCCCCACTCTCCATCATTCACTCCGTGGATATGCTGCCATTTTTTTCGGTCGGGGATACGCTTCTTATGCTCCACGCACTACAGCTCCGTCCAGTTCTGCGTTCGCCCTTCTTTGGAAAAAGTGTAATGCGGTGTTGAACGCCACAAGTTACAGAAGCGTTATAGGGGGCAAGCTAGTTTTTTGAGCTATTCGTTTTAGGTTACTCGCCTTGCCCTGGATGCACATACGGGAGCGCCAACGCGCTTGCCGATTCCAGGACAGGCAGTGGCACAGCGCAATCTCAAGGCTCTCCCCCTCTCTTCATGAGCCTTCCCTCTAGCTTCCAAGTCGACTCTTTCCACCAGAGGTGAATGTCACGCCTGGACCCTGTGGGCTAGTGCCTGTCCCCCTACCCTCCACTTTGGCACTCCACTGTGCTACCTTTGGGCACTCGTCATTCACGAAATGTAGTACTTCGCCGTGGTCTTTTTAAGATGTCAGCACCATCACTATCAAAATTGTGGGGTATAGAAGAACAGTTGGTGTTCTTATGTACCCCACACAGAAGGATGCGTGGTTTAATTATCTATTCGTCGAAGCTATGGTTAGTACTGTCTTTTTCTAGGTCCTGTTTTCAATGGAGAGGGATCTAAAGCCTCGGCCAATCAGAAATCGGCGAGGAATCTGTTTTGCATCTGGACAGCACGAGCAGCCACTGCCATGATCAGCAAGTTCTTCGGAGGTTTGCAGACAGAGTTTCGATTTAAAATATCGATGTTAAAACAATTCCTTACTGTATATGATATGGGCAAACAAAAATCTCTGACCGAAATGACTGTACGATGATTCAAATATTCCCGCTATACTAGAGAAACGAACCCGTATGATTTTGGATGGGTGGCAAAGTAATTTAGGCAGCTCGTACATCTGTCTAAAAAGGATAAACAGATAACTTTTATTGGCAAACTCTTTATAGTTTTATTACAAAACACCGATAGAATGCATTGGAATACCCACAGTGAGCTTTGTTACCAGCTTGTGGCAAAACTGAGTAGATAAAGAATAGATAAATTAGTATCTTTATTTAATTCCCTGTCCGGCCCTTTACAGCTGTAGCTCACCAATGTGACTCGCACGACTTCAGTATATCACTTTGTTCTCGCTTTCATCTATTTCCGTTTATAAAAGTATACCTGAACTTACCAAATATATTTAAGTATAGCTGTGCAATGGCATTTTAGGTGTTACCGCAGAAGCAGAATATTACCAAGGTGGACAATAACCGTAACAGGGCTTTGTCCAATTGTTCGTCGTGTGTTGTGATGATGATGATGTGTGAGGTTCACCGTCCCAAAACCACCATATGATTATGAGAGACGCCGTAGTGGAGGGCGCCGGAAATTTTGACCACCTTGGGTTCTTTAACGTGCGCCGAAATCTGAGCACACTGGCCTACACCATTACCGCCTCCATCGGAAATGCAGCCGCCGCAGCCGGAATTCAAACCCGTGACCTGCGGGTCAGCAGCCGAGTGTTTTGGCCACTAGACCACCAAGGCGGGGCTCGTCTTGGGTTGTCATTTTGCGTCTAAAATCAAAGAAAAATCGAATAATATTTATCGTTTTTATGAACGTGCTCTTCTGTCGGAACTTTACATACAAAATTTTGAGCAATAACCCGACCCTCATGTAGCAAACTGGGAAGTTTAATAGCTCTCCTTGCCCAGCGTTTTATGTTAAGTGCTCCGTGTATTCAACTTACATATGAACCTGAGGAAAGCCTCCTGTCTGGT
Source organism: Rhipicephalus microplus (assembly GCF_043290135.1). Classification (NCBI taxonomy): domain Eukaryota; kingdom Metazoa; phylum Arthropoda; class Arachnida; order Ixodida; family Ixodidae; genus Rhipicephalus; species Rhipicephalus microplus. The sequence continues at coordinate 37,591,689 of NC_134708.1, forward strand.
TTTCCACTCCGTTGGCCAACGTCGTCAGGGACCTTTGGTGAAGGAGAAAAAAAGGCAAAATATATTTTAAAGCAGATGATATTTTGTCTCAAAATTTACAATTTATCTCTGTGAGTCAATGATAAAAACAGTTACGTTTATTGAGACATCCAGGAAGGTTAACCGGTGATGAAATCTATTGGTGATGAAACTTTATCCTTACCATGGAAAAAGTTTCTGAGCTTTCCCTTGTTGCTGCCGGCGGAAAACTCACCAATCTGTTCTTTCGTGCATATGTTTCGATAATTTTGGTATTTTCAGTGCGCATATCCAGTATTCAATGTATGTATCCAGTATGTTTAGACAGGACCTTTGAAGGTGAAATGAGAAGTTCAAAATTTCATACACAGCCTGATTAAAAATATTTTTTGACAATTAACCGAGACTGAATCTGAACGTTTTTTTTTCAGCAAGTGCTATAAATTACTATGGTAGATATTTTGTCCCATATTCTCCAGAGGTTTTATTCAATAATCTACACCGTTAGAAATTCTGTGCTCAGGGTCTCTGTGTACTTTAGAAGGTGAGAATTACATGGATAATGTGTTGGTGATGACAGGAGCTTAAGTTCCTATATATTTGAGTGGCCGAAGCTTCGACACGATACATATTTAAAAAGTTAGGTCATCGAGTGTCGACATACTTGGACGCTAAAAGGATCGATGCACTACCTACATGCCCAAAAGATAGAGCGTTAGTGGGTGACCCCCATTGTTAGTCATGAGTTCGAGTAGTTATGCGCTGTACACCGCAATACGAGTCCCATGTATTTCCTATTGAACATTACGCGTTTCTAATATAAAAGGCCGTGTGTTATGACACAGACGTGCGTCCTAATTTACATTGGGGAAGTATCCCAGACACGCAGAAAGTTGTCGGCTTGTTCTGTTGATGATGGTTTATTGCGGAGCTGCGAGAAAAAAAAACGCACCCTCGCATTCCTTCTTTCCTTTCGTCTGAATCTCTCTAGTGTCAATAGACAAAATATCGGTCAGTAATACAAAAAACGTGGATACATTATTTTCTATAAACTGACGTGTTCTTAGGAATAAGCCTCCAGTTAGTCAGTGATTGTTAGTCTCTCTTTATGTGGTCTTTTCTCCTTTTTACGAGCTGTTCCGCTATGGCCCGTAAATGCTGCACAATAACTGAAACGTCTAGCCATCGGCAAAGCTATAAGTTTGGCAAGTGTTCTGTCACTCACCGGGCTATGCGAATCTCATTGATGATGCAGCAGAGGTGCTGCATGATGTATGCGCAGTCGTACACCTTAAGAACCATCGTGTCGCCGCGCTCCGAGTACACCAGGAAAATGTCGGCGTGCTCGCTCTCGTGAAGCTTCACGCAGTTCTGCACTCCCCTGCAGTGTTTCGTATAAGAACGTGAGCCCCCCCTCAAAATTGTGCCAACTGCACGTGGCCGTGATCTTATTCATAACTGGGCTAGTAAGTGGGCCAGTTAGTGAGCCAGTGAAGGGCAAGTGAAACGGCTAGGGAGTGGGCCAATTAGGGGCAAGTGAGCAGGCTATAGCGAAGGGGTCACTTAGGGACAAGTGAGCTGACTAGTGAGTAAAAAAAATTCACAAAAACCTCGTTAAAATGTGCTCTTGTTTTTTTTCCTTCAATATTTATTTCGCTCTTTCATGCTACTTCTTGACTTTTGAGTCTCGACAAGAACTGAATATTGCTTTGTTACCGGAGATCTTACTGCGGCTTCCGTATTTATGGTTGTAACATAAATAACCTAGTAAACTCAGTATTTAGTTCACTATAACCATTAACACACTGTGTGAACATTCAGAAAGAGAAATGAGACAACCACCCGTTAGCAGCCTGAAGCCGCCACGAAATCCGTACGGACTTCTATTTGATTCCGTGGCACTAATGGGTGGTTGTATCATTTTCCTTTCTTAACTCCTCCGTCAGCTTGCCGGTCTCCGCAGAACTCATTTCCATTACTTGTGTTCATGTGCTTCGAGTTGTCGACGAAATCGCCCTCACGCTGCTTATCGCCGGCTTCTTGGTTAGCTTGATTGGTAGAGCGACTGGCCCGGAAAAGCGTTAGTCCCGGGTTTGATACCCTGACCAAGATGAATGTTTCGGCAACAAAGAGACATTTCTTTCTGCGAAACTCGTATGGGTTTTCTTGTGGCTTCTTGCCACTAACCGATGGTCGTCTAACTTCCCTTTCTTGAACCTTATAGGCTACCTTTGTAATCTTCGCAGAATTTGTTTGCATATATGAGCGTTCGTGATAACGAGAGTAAATTTCATTATCTTCAATACAAGGCCCCAGTGGTGGGCGTGGAAGCGAGTCCGCACTTTCGTCACAGGCACCTGCTTCGAGACTGCTTGCCCTATGCATGCGCACTCAAGAGCGCTCGCTTTATTTATTTGCCCAGGAGCGGCCGTCTCTCAATGTGCGTGGCTGGAGCGGCTCCCATATGCCGAGTGTTCTGCGAATCGACTAAAGATGAAGAAATTTTGTAAACGATACCGTAGTGACCAGGTAGCACATGTAATGCTGGCAGTGCCATGTAATACTATACAGATTGGACCGTCTCTTCCGAGCAGATGCCGGTGGGCCTATTGATAATAAGTCAATAAGTTTAGAGGTTTTAATTTACTTGAATTTCATTCATAATCAGCGAAATTAGAAGGCAAAAAACGTTTGTCTATGTCATCAGCTATCTGGTCCTTTAAAAGGGCTTGAAATACTGAATAGTATCAAGTTTTGTAGTATCCATGCATTGTGCACAGAAAAGTGTCTCTCTTGCTGCGGGCGCTTGCAGGATAGCTACTTATGTAAGAATCAAGTATAACCAGAAGGGATACGAGCAGCCTGCTTTAAATCACGTGCATACATTTGATGTAAACAGAAGATTGATAGGTGGGCTAGTTGTATATGGATTATCACAACGTGGTGGCGCAAACAAATGTTTCTTCACGCTGCCAAGTTGTCAAAATGAATTCGATGCAAGGTCAGAAGTACTGCACCGAACTGGGTGGGTCTATACACAGTTAGTAGGTATATGATACGAGCACCAACGTAACAACAAACCACGACGTCAAAAAACGGAGGGCTGATTTCAACTAGGTCAAGGTTAGTTGAAGTCAGCAGCCTTGGTTTTTTGCTACGTCTGTCAGGTTACAGCTGTGTACTGTGCACCACTAGCTGGCCTGCTAGTGGAAATTACTAAAGATGCTGGTTGATACAATATGTTGCAGCAGTGAACGCTGGTGAGCGGGTGGTGGAATGAGGACACACAAGGCATAGAGTAACAAAAAAGTTGAGCTAATTAGTAGGGAGGGCCGATGTAGCTCGGAAACCACGCAGAAGTCAAGCACGAACGTCGAATATCATTTGCAAAACAGTGCCAGTTGTTAGAGATTCCATTGCCGTGGCATCTCGGACGTTTCTTTGCATGCACGCCCAGTATTTTATAGGCAACCAGTAAGACGCTGGTTGCCTATCATTTTCTCAACGCTCCGCAGTCAACACTGCTTCCCCATGCGCTATGCAAGATCGCTAACACGAAGAACCTGCCCTGCACGCGCACTTACAGTTCAGCCAGTACTGCGGAAAAGGATGCGGGTTCCTGCTGCCCGCAGGCCTCAAGCAGCTGCTCGAACACATTGCGAGGCTGCTGCACCGGGCTCGGCCGAGACGCCGGCGCGGCCACCAGGGGATCGAGCGTGGCAGCGACCGAGAACCAGGCATCTTGAGTCGGAACTTCTAAGGAGCAGGTGCTCGGGGTTGCCGATGACAGCTCGGACTTGGGCAGCTCCATGTACGATGTCTCCTCTGATAGGCCGCTGGTGTTTATGTCCGAGTGGTCTGCGTACGAGTGCACATGGTGAAAAAAAATATCACTGAAGCATCAAGGTCTTCGGTCTCAGCAAGAACAATACGAGAAGCTTGTGGGCAATAAGCACCCTCCTATGCCTCACAAAGCAGTGAAGCGACACGGTCAATAATATAGCTCCTAAAATCAACCAGACTTCATGAAGCATCGTAGGCATGTAATAAACCGCAACGCATTCCACCCGAATCGCGCCTTCCTCCTCCTTTTTTGCTTTGTTAAGGCGGAACTTGAATGCCTCACCAAACGGGAAACTTCGAAATCGGCGTCGGCGTCAACATGAATGATGCAAAGTATCGAGACTTTGTGATGACGTCATCATATCACGTCGTAGCAATGTCACAGAGTTGATGGCGCCAACGTCACTACGGTATTACATGAAAAGAGCATCATATCAGATCGTCGCTCGGCTAAGAGTACCGAAAGCTCGCGATGCAACGGATACAGGAGGCATTGCGGAACCAGAGTTGGGGCAGAAAGCATCCGGAGGGGTGCGGCTGAAGGATGAATACATTGACAGATTAGAAAATGAAAAAGGCAGCTTTAGCCTACCATTCGTCTTTATAACTTTCGCAACTTGTGGATAGTTAACTGAACGAGCATCTGGTTCACATCCCTGCCACTTCTTCCTTTTACTCTTTCTCTTCTTCTATTATGATGTTTGCTTGCAAGATCGTGTCATCCGTCTATATCTACTAGAAAGAAAAATTCGCGAGGTCGTGTTAACGGTCTATATCAACTAGCAAAACAAATTTCCAAGCACCAAGTACATGCGGAACGTTTCAGCTAGTTGTTTGAACTTATTGAAAGGAAGAACTCTTAATGACTAGGGCAGAATAAAGCACACAAGGTATCCATAGCCCCTTGTCTGATCGTTTGTGTTCTTTATTGCAACCGCCTTTCGCCCTGCTCCTCTACACTAAGTGTATGAATAATAAGATCATGTTGTCGAGCGGAATAGCGAATTCCTCTTGTCTTTAGATGTTATTCCGGCCATACGTTTAATCCATCTATGCTGTCAAAATGTACAATGACAGCGCTTAGAGCCATTTAACTAGGCCGCAACCTGACTGTAACAGCCACATGAACCCATCAGGGGTGAGTGACAAAATTGCAAGATAAAAAAAATCGAACATTTCGACTCTTCAGACTCTGTAATTTCTGAAGGAAACACTTGTTGCTTCGGGCAGTCAATCAATTTAGCGAAATGCTTTTCTTCGCAGACTAGCCTGGCTCTCCACTATCAAGAAATTTGTCCCTCAAACATTTCACCTTCTGGCTGGTTGGCATTGGATAAACACGCTCGTTTACTGAAGGTTGGCTATGCATTGAGAGAGCCCCATTGGCCAGATCTCTACAACTGTATCTCTCGTAAAGTCACATATTTCAATTTCTGCCCCCGCCTACTTCTCAGTTTGTGAACTATCTCTTCAGTTATCAGACTGCGATTTGAGTGTATGAAAAAACAAATTTGAGCAACACTCTCAAAGACTGTTTCAGTATTGTCTCTTTATATTGGCCTTAATTACACAAGGTTCCTATTTCGTCAAATTGCTTTGAAATTTCAAAGTTGACGTTAAGATGTTAGTTTCAAGGTGAAAAGTCAATTCCAGTTCATTTCGCCTTCATTTGTCTAACCTTAATTTCACCAACTAGAAGTCCGTTTAATTTTCGCTGATCAGTGTTTTCTTGCAACACGAAAATGAAATAGACACTGTTCAATACGTAAGGCCCTAGCCTGATATGATGGTAGTGCTACTCCTCTGATATTTGTGCCAGGTGAATAGCGGTGAGATTATAGGTTGTCACTGTCCGAACAGTGGTGCCATGCAATAATTATATTCCACTGGTTTGTACGCACAGAAAACATGAAGGCACAAAGGAAATAGGAAGGAAACAGGCTGACAACTGCCACGCAGAGGGGAACAACACCCGCCTGCTCCTTTTGTAAGGGGAGGCATAGAGTAAGAGAAGACAGGAGTGAACTTAAATCGAGAGCCCCGCCCCTTCACGCTAAGAGGGGCGCGGTACCTTTCAATGCGCAGAAGCATGCAAGTGTGATATCATAGCCCGCCTCAATGGCAACGAAGGACCTTTTTAGGGCGTAGTACTACCTTCTAAAACCATGCTTGATGCATTATCATGACCGAGGTCTCACTTGGCGCAAGAAACGCGGTGACAAAGCTGTCTATCTAAAACCAACTTTTGCTCGAGCGTCAAATAAAGTACCGCAACTCAGTTGACACACATCTTTCCGTAATGAAACCCTGATAGGCATGCAAATCAGTTGGGGGAAGGGGAAGGGGGGCACGTCTAACCAAAAAACAACTCAACAAACTATCCATCACCGAGATGCACCAAGAGAACGCATTTAAGTAAACCCCGCGTCATGACTAGCTGCTTGACATGCTCATCAGGGTTCATTTACGGGAATGTGTGTGTAATTTTTTTTTTTCGCGTCTCTCGTCCCCGATGCCGCGGGATACCAATGATCAAACACTACGTTTCGAGGATGGATCTAAGGCTTTCGCCTTAATAAATCGCGGCTGTCACAGTACGCCTTGAAGCTGACTAACGCTTACCGGCATCCCCTCCTCCAGAGCGCCGCTCCTCGCCGTCGCTCCCTTCGCAGTCAGAAGGGTCATCCGACAACTCTAGCAGAGGCTTGCCTTCGTCATCGTAATCTCCAAATACCGCAGTCTCTTCCGTGCCATCTTTTCTCGCCGAGCCCGCACAGTCTTGCAAACGTTCCACGAAGTCGCTTCTAATACCGTTACCGTCCGTGCCTCGGACTGTGTCTGCCGCCGTACAGCACCACTTGCCTCTCGAACGTCGTGGCACTTCTCGGCCAGCCCGAAGACCTAGGACGTCGCTAGCCCTAACAGAGAGGAAGTCGGTAAGTCGACGAGTTCGGTGTTCGAACGGGAGCGCCATACCGCGTAGCCATTGCTGGATCGTGTCAGCAGTGGTTACTTCCTGTGCTCGATGGCTGCCGTGGCTCTCTGTAAGAAAGAAAACAAGGGGGCGTTTATATACGGTCGTTGCGGAATTCGAACTGCCGCGCCGTGCACACAATGAATCATATTTTACGGCGAAGCTTAATGTAACTTAGGCTAATCGCAGCTCTGGGAGCCGTGACTCTGCGAATAGAAAAAATCATGAGCCGCAGAAGTTTGGGAAAGCACCGACACTACGTGATACCGCGTGAGCACGTCTTGGATCCTGGTTGGCTGCGACCAAAGTGTAGAACTCTTCAGCGCACAAAATGTGATCTGGGCGTGATCCGGGCAAGCGTGTAACGGGAAAAAACATCCACAAATTCGGACGGGACATAACGATGAAGAAGGTACAACAACGGACAAAAACGCTGTTGTGGGTCCCGTCTCAATTTTGCGATGTTGAATCAACTAGCTCAAGCGTTAACACGGGCAAGCGACTGTGAGTTTTCACTTTTGCAGATGATTCACGTTCGCTTTGCGGATCTGCTTCTTTGCTTTTCGTATTCGCGCTCGATTGGAACGCGCCTTTGACGTATTTTCAAGTACTGCTTAATTTTCAGTTTTTTTTGTTTTTGCCTAATAATGACATTGTTTAATGATGTTGTCTCAATAACGTATTTTGTCTTAATAATGACATTTGGTGTAGCCGAACGCCAGCTTTAGCGACCCCGAAAAAAAGCACCAACAGAGCTTTATGACAGAAATACAAAATATTCATACGTTAGGGCCAGCTTTATCATTAAAGGCATTGATTTTACGAAGAAATCGCTGCAAGATTTAGTTAAAACATTTAGCCCAGGTTCTATTTTTAAGCAATATTGTTTGGGTTCAACGTTCCAAAATCACCATATGATTATTTAACACTACGAGTATTCTGGCTTCGAGTAGCTGGGTTGAGTGATTGTAGAGCGACTATGCGACAGCTACCTGTTTATATGTGGCTGCGGCTGTTTCTTCTATAGGTTTTTTTCAATGTGAAAAATAATACAGGCTGTCTAGATTGAAAGGGATAAAGGCATATGAACCCTGCCTGACTATTATCCCTACCTATCCACAAGCTCTTCCCCCGCCGCGGGGGTCTAGCGGCTAAGTTACTCTGCGGCTGACCCGCAGGTCGCGGGATGAAATCCCGGCTGCGGTGGCTGCATTCTCGATGGAGGCTGAAATGCTGTAGGCACGTGTGCTAAGATTTGGGTGCACGTTAACGAACCCCAGGTGGTCAAAATTTCTGGAGCCCTCCACTAAAACGTCTCTCATACTCGTATGGTAGTATTGAGACGTTAAATTCCACATATCAAATAATCAATATACACAAGCGCAGGAGCGGGAAGAAATGACAAAAACAGAGAATAAGTAGCTGGAAAACAAAAACCAATATTCCAATAGGCTTTTAAATTAATATAAGCCCCACACGTAGCAATCCGAGCGCAATATCCCACAATGAGAAAACATATGAATAACGTACAATACTTTCAGAACGTGTCTGTATAACCTGTAGTGCGTGTATACGCGTTCCTAGTGTTCGTGTTTCGTGAATGCTCACCTGCAGTGCTTGCTTCTGCATTATTCGACAGCACTGGAAAGTCAACGACCAATGGCTGTTGCGAAAAACGCCGACGGCGAATTCGGTGAATGTGCCGTGTCGGGTGACCTGGTAGTGCAAGCAACACATGGCATTAACGGAGGCGCAGTGTTATCAGCAAAATCTCCATGTCTGTCGATGATTGTGCCACTCACAGTTAACTTGTTAACGACACTGATCAAGGTGCTCTTCAACTGGACTTGTGCAACATTTAAAGGTGCCCTGAAACACTCTTTTGAGTAACCATGGAATCAATTCACTGGAAAAGCGTATTGCCTCACTAATTCAACACCGCAAAAAATTTAAGAATCCGTCCAGTACGAGCGGAGTTACAAATATTTGTCACACGCTGCGATCGCATTCCCTCTTCTCTCGTCCCGGCGAAAGTGCTAGAAGCTAAGCAGGGAGAATGGGAGGGGCCAACAAAAAACGCCACGCTCGCCTTGTGACCTTGAGACTTCATTTTTCTTTTTTTTTCATTCAATACGCGGCTTTTTAGCGCGATCGTGTGCGCACCCGTGGACAAGTGACGGCCTCTCACGGTGATTTCTGTGACAACCGAGCACGCCATGTTCAAGTCAGCCAATGGCTGATAGATGGGTTATCTACGCTTGATTTTTGGGCATATTCCGTACTTTGTCGAGGGAAGAGAAAGCAAGTTCTAGCTGACTTTGATAATTATTTGTGAATTCCAGGCCGCGTGCTGCGCTAAAAAAGTATGCTTGCGTATTCTCGGAAGCCTCTACTAGCGATCGGTAGCGTTTTCTGACCATGCTCTAAACGTTTTACAGGGCGTCTTCAAGATCAGTGTCAGCACTGGCTAGCCATTTTAAATCGTAGTAAACGTAAGACAGCGTATTTCGCTCACCGTTCTCAGCTGAAATTCTAATATGGAATAGCAAACCAGCATCTAGAGATGGTAAGCCTTTATAAGTAACCAGGTGTGACAATATCAAGTAATCTCGCCTGATGTGCGAGTGTGATAAACGTGCTTTTATCAGCTAACAGAGTGCTTAGGTTTTTACGACGTCACTTACAAAGTGCTCCACACCAATGCCAAACTCTACTGGTTTACAAAACAAACATATTGTTCAAACTAGAGTGCGTATCCATTTGGAATCTCCCATTTGGAATACTCCCCTATAACGCCACCACCCTGAATCGTTCTCAAGGTTACTCGTTCATTTTATGCTCGTGCACAGCTGCGACACCGTGAGTGAATTTCACACAATGTGTGGTTTAGGAACTATTTAATAACAAAACGTAAAGCAGTGGCCGCTCACATACACGCACGCACGCACGCACGCGATTGCGTTATTGGCATGACCACAACCAAGCACGACGAACAACTTCATATTAGTTACCCAGCTCTCTGTTCTCAGATAGCCAATCATCTAACTGCTCAATTGGGGTCAAGTGGCCGTGGCGTGACGTTTCGGAACAAAATGAAGACGGTGATATCGGCCTTCCTTCTTTGCGACGGCAGCACCTGCGAATTCAGAAAGTACAAAAAAATTGCTCTGTACAACGGGCGGATTTACAACGCACTCATGAGGTAGCTTTTGCCTTTCTTTCGTGTTCGTTTACATTTACCCGCAGCACCTTTTTTAAAAAGCCCCTAAACAGCCATCGAAATTGCTACATACAAAATAGGAGCATTTTATTCTTTCTCGGCATTTCTCGTTTTCACGGCACAACTCGTGACGTCAGTAATTCGCGAACGCGACGTCAGAATGAAGTGCGCTCGCGAATGGTCGATATACGGGAGGTATTTGTTGTCAGTTGTTTCGCACTCTGCTTTACCACGCAGTCGCATGCCCGTTGCGTCTTGTCTTGCATGACTTATCATGCGCGACAAACTGACTTGAATTCGTTTTCTGCGTTTGCCACTGCGCGAGCAGAGATAGCATGCAGCGTGCAGTTGAAAACCGTGAAATCCAGACTGGCTCAAGAGATGGTGCTCACATTCTGCCTGTTTGATAAAGAAATAAGTGGAGATAGCGTTTGTAGCAAGTGTAGCGAAGGGGAGAAGGAAACCACCACGTCACCTTTGAACTAGGGTGGCTTAGGGGTTCTTTAAGCGTTACTGCGAGAGTCACGTACTTTCACAGAATTGACCCGTAGTCGTGCAACCATGCAGCTAAATTGGCTGGTAACATGTTTTAATTTGTAGTTGCTCTCGAAGAGGAAAAAGTGTTTGAAAAGATCGCTCCTCGAGGTGTATGGCCGTACTTGAAATTGGTGATCAAGACGAGAGGACAGACAATGCGCTGGTTTTCAACAACCTTAAGCTATAATTCACGTTTTATTTTTATAGGTTGAGTGAAAATTGTTTCGTTTTTTTATTACTTCTTCGATCGCGTGTCGTCTTACACGAATGGTGTCAGAGAACGATGCGACTTCTAAACCTCAAGCTGCCGGCAGGTCTATAGTATTTTATGTTTCTACCCTTTTTGAAGCCACGAGCAGGACGATAGATGTGCACTACAACAGCTTACTGACCATTTCAAGATGATGCCGAGTAACAGCGGCAGCAGGATGACCGGTGCTCCCGGCGGGAAGTTGTCGCGAGCGTGATGGACGACCTGGAGTGCCTGACTGAGAGACTCGTAGCGCTGGGTGTCCACGCGCTCGGTTGCTGCGCGGACACGCTCCAAAGCTGGATCCGTCGGCACGTGCACTGCGCAGGACAACAAAATATCGTTACGATTCATAGATGTGGCAGTTCGTAAAGATTCTAGATGAAGAAAAAACATGGCCCCATATACACGGGGTGAAAGATAAAGAGCGTAGCGAAGAATCCGTCCGTCCATTCGTTCTTGCTTCCGTCCGTCCATGCGTCCGTCTGTGTGACCGTCCGTGCGTCCTTCCGCCCGTTCGTGCGTGGGTCTGTTCGAGCGTCCACACGTTCATCCGTGCACCCATCCCTGTGTCCGTCCATGCATCCGCCCCTGCGTCCGTCCATGCGTCCATCCGTCCGTGCAGCCATCCATGCGTCCGTCCACGCATCTGTCTGTGTGTCCGTTCGTCCATCTAGTCAACACTCAAAGTACCACCATCTCGCATTTTTTCACCATATATTCCCCATATAGAAGCACCGCCATCGAGCGGACATTCCAAGGACCAAACGAGAGGTGGCACACGCACACTTTCTTACGGCTTGCGCTTCGTGTCTACTTCCGGACTCGCTCGCTGGATTCCGTGCCGACCGGTGGTGCCCTCGCGATCTCCAACGTCAGCGTAGCTCTGCCCGACTGGGCTCGCCCTACGTCATCTCCTGACGCCGATTTCCGGCGACAGCGTAGCTCTGACCAACTGGACTTGCTCTACGCCATCTCCTGACGCCGACAAGAGCTCTCGCAAGTGGTGCCCCGTCCTGGGCCTCCTGTGACCGTGTTTCCATCTGTGACCATGTTTCCAATCGGTATAAAGAGTTAATTGTGTTTTAACAAAACTACATAGTTGATTGTCTATTTTCAGTGACGTAACTCATGAGGTGTCAGGGGTGTCCTGACCCCCTTCTGATTAGACTAGGAATGACACCCCTAGCACGTGCCCCCCTCCCTTTATGAAGTTTCTATTTTTAATATCATATGTATCTCTGAATGGCTTGACAATGAAGTATAAAGCGCGTGGAACTTTTGTCGCGGCTATGTTTTTTTTTTCTTTTTGTACGTTCACCGGTGCTGAATACCCCTCAGCTGAGTCAGACTATTGGAATCGCAACTTCCGCTCGATAGTTTTCAGAAAGGACTAGAGAAAACAAGGCAAATAAATTATCCAGTAAGCCATACTAGATTCATTTGATGTCAGGGCCTGATTCTAATTTTTCTCCGAATAAAAATAACCACTACAGCGTTTATCGAAACAAGGTGTGTGTCCCCACTGGTGATGTTTCTAGATTTTATTTATATGATCGATATGTGCGGTTTAACGTCCCAAAAGCACCATATAATTATGAGAGACGCCGTCGTGGAGGCATCCGGAAATTTATACCACCTGGGGTTCTTTAACGTGCACCCACATCTGAGCACACGATGTTTCTAGATTTACGCCACTGGCAAGTGTGCGTTGATGTGGACGACCTTGCACAACGTTTTGTAGTGTTTATCACCAGCAGCAATGCTCGACGTGAATGCACCTACCAGTATGCTCATGGCACATCTTCATTCCGACAAATAGCACCAAACATTTTAATTTAACTGTTGTGGCAAGAGAAGTAGTATACGAACGCATGGACCACGGAGCAAGTTGAGATAAGAAGAAGTGCGCTTACTATGGTGGCACAATCAAATCCCTAAATCAAGCACTAAAATGCTTTAATCTAATAATTACTGCCTTCATTTTAACAAGACACCACGCCACACATCTTCACTTGCCACCCCCCGCCCCTCTGCTCGAATAGTGAATAGGCGATTTTAAAAGCAATGATTGACTTGTCCAGCTATAGCTCTGCTCAGGCCGAATTACCGTGCCGGAGCCCGGCCCGGGTCCCCCGACCACATCGCAGACCTGCCCGAGCTTCATGCTATAAGGCTTCAAGCCCGCCCGGCCCGACGTACAAAAACAGAAGCCCGCCGTGGTGATCTAGTCTATATGGTGCCCGACTGTGAACCCGGAGGTCACGGGATCGAATCTCTGCTTTAGCAGCTGCATTTTCTCTGGAAGCGAAACTTTTAGACGCCCGTGTACTCAGATTTAGGTGCACGGTAAAGAACTCCTGGCTGTCGAAATTTCTGGAGCCCGTTACTACTGCGTCTCTTATAAGCATGCCCTGGTTTAGGGACGTTAAACGCCAGATAATATATTAATAAACACTGAAACCCGGGCCCAGCATGGCGTGGCCCAACAGTATGTATGTCTGCTGTGGTGACGAGATATCGCTTTGCGAGAATGCGGCAGTTTATTTAACATATCAAAGCGAAACATAAGCAAAAGACATGTGACAGTCACTATATAGAAAGAATCCAAGATGTCGGGTCAAAATAACAAGCTAACAAATGATTCAGGCTTTATTGAAGCGTGGCGTTTCTACATCATATAATACGACGTTCTGAAGTTCTGTTTTCTGCTCACACTGCTAGCTGAAATGGCTAATATCTTTTTCTCGTGCATAAAAACCTTGGTATTTGGGCTGCTTGTTGTTCCAAAAGTTTAGTACCTCAGTTGGAGGACAGGGTGAATATTTTACAGAGAGATAATCTTAACGCTCATCTTGCATGCTCATCGCAAATATTCCGCTACAGCATCGACATTTTGGGCTTGACACGGTCATTGCACCTGACTCAGCGCGCTGAATAAGAAAAAAAAAAGAAACTAAGCAGTCCGAGCATGGTCAGGCCCGAGTGGAGATTAGAATACGTCAGCCTACCTGAACCCAGCATCGTGCCGGGCCACGTTTAGACTTTCGGGCTACCCTCAGAACCTGTGCAGATCTCCACCTTGACTTACCACCAAGCAACATGCGCGAATTGATGCTTCGCTTGCGATTTCATTTTTTTTTTTGCACCGGCCATGTAGCTTTCCGAATGAGAAAGCACTTTTAAGTCCGCGTGTGCCCTCTTAATCTGGGTGCGGTACGTTTCAGTGCACAAGCTGGTGATGCTAACTGAATACCACGAGAAAAATATTGTCATAGGTAGAAGAAGTAAATTCGTAATACCAGCCGTAAGGACTTCATTCCATAAGAATAAACTGTGATATCGAGGGTACAGTTCACTTATTTGTACTTAGACGACTTTGATGACTATGCACAATTGAAGCTTGTTGCAAGCGAGTGCGAATAACCTTGTTTATCTCCCTTATCACTTTCCGTCGTATTTTACGTTGTTTTTTAATGTGAATGTGTTACATAGTGCGTATAATAGTAAAGATTGCTGCTGCGTGAAACTCTTATAATTATAGTTGAAAATTTTGTTGAAGCGCACTAAAAAAACAGACGGACAGAAGAGGCTGACAAGGATAACTGGCCCAGCTTGCCATCTTGCTGCAATATATTCCACATAAGCATTTGCGTAGCACTACACTATGCAGGCTAAAGAAAGAACTTGTTGCTGGGTGAGCTGGTGAGGACATACCACTTGATATGTTCATTAAGGAATACGAACACATGATACAAGACAGGTCACGTCTTGTCTTCTGTCATTTTTATTTTTTTCTTAACTCATGAATCAAGACGCTGTGATTGCCTTGCTTTCACTGGCTGTTGAATTCGTTGGCAGGTGATCTGAGTATTATACCTTGAAATATATTTCTAAAAAATGTTTACAGGTTCATGATCAAGGTAATTTGGAAAGGGATGAGAATGATGTCTTTCCAGCCATCAATCACGAAATCACAACGTTCGTTCTGATCAAACTTTTCAGCACTGAATATTCGTTAAGCACCAGTATCTCAAGGCCTCATGAAGTACCATCGATGAACTAGCCCAGATATTTCATCTAAATAGTGTATTATTCCCATAGCTGAATCTGTCCGTAGGCGTCAATGATCACCTAGATATTTCAAGCCATGTGATTGGCCCACGCCACTTCTGCAAACGGTCGCTAAAATTGTTTTTCCTCAATATCATGAGAAAAAATATTTGTTTTGAAGCTGTCATTTTTTATTCATCAACTAGCAAGGCAGTTCCATGAAAATCACTCCTTGGAAAAAGAAAACTATGCTGAATATATAGCTTCTTTGGGCAACCGTCATGAATCAGAACACTTATGCAAAAATGTTGAAAAAAATAAAATCGGCATTTAGCATAACGCAGGAGGGCTGAAGAATATTGAGCAGTGCACAAATATAAAGCCTAATTCTTATATTATTACAACCGGTATTAAAATGTCTAAGCCTATGAGTACTATAGGAGTAATCAGTTTCTGCTTTTGCGGTAAGCGTTCAGACTTAACGCTTTTATTGCACAAGCTTGAACATGATAATTGGGGCTTATGAGAAGGTCATGCATGTCGCACTTTTTTTGATGGATGGATGGATGAAAAACTTTTATTGGGGTCCTGAAGGATTCCACCCCCGTTTTATAGGGGTAGGATCGCGGGCCGCACCCACGTTGGGACGGGTAGGCCCAGCCTCACCGCCGCATCGTGAGCCTTCTGGACAGCCTTGAGTTGTTGTATGAGAACCGGACTCGTGAGCATTAAATGAAAGGAATTCTCAGAAAATTCTTCATTTTTTCTTTGTAAAGAGGGGCACCTCCAGAGCATGTGGTTAAAATCACTGCGATTCTGGCAGTCTGGACAAAGTTCTGAAATATCGGAGTAATGGCTATAGGTTACGAGGCTAGGGTATGTTCCCGTCTGAAGCATGCGAAGAGAGATTGCCTGTGGCCTAGACAACTTTTCGTGTGGCAATGGAAATGACCTACGGCCTAATTGATAATGCTTCGTGATCTTGTTGAAGGTAGTCAAAATGTCCCTAAAATGAAGGCTGGTAGCTGACTCCTCTGTCTGAGAAGCACAAGTCCCGGCGCGGTAAGTGAAGCCTCGCGCCTTGGAGTGGGCTAGCTCGTTGACATTGGGAAGGCCTCCAACCCTCAAGCCAAGGTGAGCAGGGAACCAAATAATTGTGTGGTGGGTGAGTTCCTTGTGAGCGAGAATTCTCAATATTTCCTTGCAAACGGAACCAGAAGCGAAGGCCCTAGCAGCGGATTCAGAGTCCTTATAAATATCAGTCCTTTGTGGATCAAGGAGTGCTAGTGCAATGGCCATCTGTTCTGCTTTGTAAGAAGAAGGGGTTCGAACCGACGCCGAGGATAAAATCTGACCCTTAGTATCTACGAATACTACCGCAAAGCGAGCGGAAACGCCATACTGGGCGGCATCAACAAAGCATGAAACAGACGATTGTTTGTGAGCTTGAGCTAAAGAAGAGGAGGCTCGAGCGACACGCCTGCCCGCGTTGTACTGTGGATGCATATTTCGTGGAAGGGGGCATACTTTGATGCGAGAGCGTATATAATCATCGAGTGGCGTATTTTGCACTTCGAGCGTCAGGAGGTTGACTCCAGTGTCAATCAGAATCTTTCTCCCCGCTGGTGTGATCGAAAGCCCGGCAACCTGTGCCGTTTGTTGAGCCTCGATAACTTCTTCAAGCGTGTTGTGGACTCCAAGTTTCATAAGGTTCTCAGTGCTTGTGCGCATAGGAATGCCAAGAACTTTCTTGATGCTTTTCCTTATGAGGATGTTCAATTTATTTCTTTCATGGAGTTGCCACCTGTGCATAGATGCGACACAGCTTATGTGGCTCATCAAGAATGCATGGAATAGTCTGAGGAGGTTGTGTTCTCGAAGACCACCCCGACTAATGGAAATGCGTGAGATTATTCGGATGACCCCTTCCGCCTTAGAAGTCAGACAGTCGATCGTGCGGCCGTTCTGTCCATTAGCCTCGATAATCATGCCGAGAACGCGTATGAAGTCCACCCTTGGAATACGCTGCCCCGATGCCGTGTGCAGCCTAATGTCGATGTCAGCCAGTGGTTGCCAGTTTTTGGGTTTGGGTCCCCGTCTTGTGGGTCGATATAAGAGAAGTTCGGACTTTGCTGGCGAGAGCTTGAGGCCCATTTCATTTATGTAGACTTCAACACAGTCTACGGCCTCTTGAAGAGAGTTCTCCACAGAGCCCTCCGAGCCACCGACACTCCATATGGTGATGTCGTCCGCGTAGATGGCGAACTTGATGCCCTCTTGGTTTGAGAGCTTTGCAGCAAGGCCGCACATTGCAATGTTAAAAAGCAGTGGGGAGACGACTGAGCCCTGCGGGGTGCCGAAGGAACCGAGATCGTAGGGCTCAGACTTGAGATCCCCAAGCTGTATAGTGGCTTTTCTATTCCCGAGGAACGAGCTGGTGAACTTGTGAAAGTTGGCTCCTAAGTTGAGAGAGGAGATGGAGGCAAGTATGTGGGAGTGCGAGACATTGTCAAAGGCCTTTTCAAGATCCAGACCGAGAATAGCTCTAACGTCTTTTGTCTCCTGATCTATGATGTGATGCTTCAGCATTTTCATGACGTCCTGAGTAGATAGGTGTGGTCTAAAACCTACCATGTTGTACGGAAACAGGTTAGTCTTCTCTATGTGCTTTGATATTCGATCGTTGATGACATGCTCGGCGACCTTGCCTATACAGGACGTCAGTGAAATGGTTCGTAAGTTGCTAAAACTGGGACTCCGGCCAGGTTTAGGTATGAGAATAACCGACGCCTTTTTCCATTGCTCAGGGAAAGTCCCCGTCTCCCAAATACGATTGATTTCTTTGGTGAGGTAGGTGACAGAGACATCGTCTAAATTGCGTAGTGTCTTGTTTGTAATACCATCCGAGCCCGGGCTGGAGTTCCCATTAAGACTGTTTAAGATGGTGTGGACCTCTTCTTCCTGGAAGGGCTTGTCCAACTCGAAGGCTGGTGATTTCGTGTATTGCGCGTAGCCAGAAGGAGGCCGGGTTGTGTCCAAAGGGAGGTATCTCTGTGCCAGACACTTCGTTATTTCCGTGTCCGATTTAACCTTCCTTTCTGAGTGCAGTATTCGGTCTACCAAGCACGTATGGTTGGATTTAGATTTGGTCTCCTGCAGCAGGTGTTTAAGGAGGTTCCATTTTCCCCCAACTTTCATCGGACCATCCAACTTGTTGCAAATCTCGTCCCAATGCTGTTTTTTCCAGCGTCTGACAGTAAGTTGTTATTTCTTGGTTAAGACTTGCGATGCGTTTTCGCAGTCTTCGATTCATACGGTGTGCTTTCCACCTGGCTAGGAGGGCGCTTTTAGCCTCAAGAAGATGAGCAAGCCTACTATCCATTTCATTGACCGGTAGATCAGTCTCTATTGTTTTGGTGGCCGACTTGACGTCTTCGACCAGCTGAGACAGCCACTTGTCGAAATTCGGTGAGTCATTAATCTCTTCTGCGCTCTTCGCTCTGATCTTACGGAAGAGGTCCCAATCTGTAAATTTGAAAGCTTTAGGGGGCTTTGCTTGAATTTGTAATGTCGTACTCAAAATACAATGGTCACTCCCCAAGTTTTCTCTTAAGTTTAACCATGATACCTCCCCTTTGGTTGTAACAAAGGTGAGGTCTGGGGTAGTATCCCTAGAGCAAGAATTTCCAGTGCGGGTAGGAAACATGGGGTCAGTGACCAAAGTAAGATTCAGATCCGATACCGCTTGCCAGAGCTCGGCTCCCTTGGCAGTGGTGCGAGAGTAGCCTCAAGCTTGATGGGGTGCGTTGAAATCTCCCGCTATAACTATGGGTGCGCCCACATTCCTAGCAATCGTAACGGCTTTTGATAACAATGAGGTGAAGCGATGGTGCCTGCCTTTTGGAGAGCTATATTTGTGGAGTATGAAAATGCTACTTTTGAGGTTGCTGCCAGGTATAATTTCTAAAATAGAGTGTTCAATCTTGCTATTTGCCATGTGCAAATTGTGTTCAATGTAAGTGTACTTCTTGGACACAAACGTGCAGATACCGCGGCCATCTGGAGGTTTCGTGATGTGATGGCTGTAGCCTGGCAGGCTCATTGTTTCCGTAAGCGTCTCCTGTAGCATAATAACATGTGGTCGAATTGGCTTGGATTTAATATACTGCTGGAGAGCTGCCTTCTTTGGTTGGAAGCCCCAGCAGTTCCACTGCCAAATTACGAAATTTTTAAGGTGTCCCGCCATTGTTGGGACCCTCAAAAGCTCTCTCCTGAGAGACGCTACGGGTTGCCACCTTCTGCACGATCCTGACCTTAGGTATTACCTGGGCTGCAGTAGCCTCGGCTGATTGAAAAGCTTCAACTTGGTCAGCCTCGATCTTTGTGACTCTGCTGTCAATTACCGCAATCGACTCGACCACCGCCCTGAGAGCATTTTTGATATCATTCAAGGTTTCCTTGACTTCTGCTTGGCCGCTAGGGGGCCACGGTGTGCGGACGCGCGTCACATCGGCTCCGCAGATTTTCTATGGTTTTCGGCGATTTCTTTCCAGCCACTCAGTTCAGAGTATTCCCAAGTGACTGCGAAAGTCCTGCGGTCTCTCCCGATACCATTTGTGCAGGTGAGCCCGTGTTTCGGTCACTTTTCGAAGATTGCCCGTACCGCCACGCTGGCGCGACAGTCAAGCCAGTAGACAAGGCACGGTAGGCCTGACAAGTCGTCGGAGCAAGCGGGTGCCCCATCCGCTGCGCCGGCGCCCGAAATGGAATTCGTGCAAGTCGAAGGGGAGGAGATATCGCCGACGGAGTTCGGAAAAGAGCAGGGATGGTGCGAGGTCAAACGAAACACCAAGAAGGCGGGTGGAGACGCCGACCATGCGAAGAACCAGCAAGCAACGCCAGCGTCTACCGAGAAGGTGGCGTTTATACAGAAAGCGACGCAGTACGTGCGGAAGATCGCCATGACGAGCCGAATGCCCAACCTGCCGACGGATGACTACAAGATCATCGTGCGACCCCGAGATGGCTTCAACGTATCCCACTACCAGAAGGACCGCGTCCACTGCTGCATACGCAACGCTGCAGGGGTGGGACGCGAGGTAGCCGAGGAGGACAGCGTCTGCCTCAATGAGCGACAAAACGTTATTGTGGTAAGCACGCCGTCAGAAGATCGCGCTAGACGATATGGAGGCATTTGCAAGCTGCGAATTGGCGACCGCGAGTTCGAAGCGAGTGCCTACAGAGCGGCTCCGGAGAACACGTCCAAAGGCCTCATCAGGGGCATATCGCTAGACGAAAAGCCGGCGGACGTCGTGAGAAGTCTGGTTAACCACCGCAACCCGAGCGTCCTGCATGCCAAGCGCATGGGAAACACGACCAACGTAATAATCCTTTTCGACGGCTACTACGTGCCTCGTTACGTGAACTACGGCGGGATGGTGATAAGGTGCACTCTTTACAAGAAACATATCGACATGTGCTACGAGTGTGGTCGTCTGGGACACAGGGCCGACGTGTGCCCCAACCCGAACGACAAGAAGTGCCGTGGGTGCGGATGCGGCAACCCGCCCGACGATCATCGGTGCGAGCCGGTGTGCCAACTGTGCGGAAAGGGTCACCTCACCGGAGACCGCAAGTGCAAAGCTAAGTACAAGACACCCTACCTAGTCAAGCGCCGACAGTGGGAACGCAGAATGCGCGAGGAGGCTGAGGCTGCCTACAGCAGTAGCAGCACCGTCAACGACGGGGAGGAGGGCTACGGACGACGCCACGCACCGAGACGACGTCGCGGCAACAGTCGATCGGCCTCGAGGGCGACCCGCGCGCGGAGCCGCACTCGCTCCCGTACTCGTTCTCGAGCCCGGTCTCGCAGCGTCTCCCGACCCCGTTCAGCGAAGCCTCGCAGCACGTCGACGGCCCGAGCCAACCACACAGCTGCAGCCAAAGGCGGAGGAGAGGTTGACCTCCATAAATTGAGGTGGGTGGACGTCGCCTCCGGACGCGTGCCCAGCGCACCGCTAACGCGAACCGAGACTGCCATTGATAGAAACCCAGATGTAGACAGACGCGGTAGCTCTGCTTACAAACGCAACAGCGAGTCAGAAAGTCTAGTGCAGAAACGATTGGATCAATTCGAATCAATAATCCAAGAACTAAAACAGGAAAATGCAAGGTTAAGAAACGAAATTGCCACGTTGAAGGGGGAGGCCCCGACAGTTCCCTTTCCTCCTCCTCCTCCAATTAAACCCGTCGCAGCCGACGCGCCTGCTAGTACAGCCGAGAGTGGGGAGGAGGTCATGGAGGCTCGAGACGCGCACCCCGCACCCACCAAACGTAAGGCACTTGACCCGGAACAATTCGACGTCAAATCGCAGAAACGCAAGAAGGAACTCCGCGAACGAGTCGATAGACTCGACGACAAGGTAGACGCGATAATGACCCAACACGCGCAGCAAACCACGCAACTTAACAACGCAATTGCTCAGCAAACCGCACAAACCGAACAGTTGAGCATTGCAATATCTCAGCTCACAAAAATGGTCGCGACGCTTCAAACGCGCATAGACAATATCGAAATGCGACTTCCGGGCGCAGTGGGTCGCCCAGTACGAACGACTGGGAAACCGTACTTTAGGCCGTTACCTGACGAAGAGGCGCAGGATCAGCCGGACGGCAAACCATAACACGTACAGTCACCATGGCTCGACACGAAACCACACAAACACAACGCCCACAACAGCATAACACACGGAACACGTTCACTATCTGGCAGTGGAACTGCAGGGGGTACAGGAGGAAACGGGCGCTTCTCCAACAATTCTTACGTAGCCGGCAACGACCGGACGTAATACTATTGCAGGAAACCAATGACCCGGTCAAGCTGGCGGGGTACAAATCTATAGACGAAGCTGTGACCGCGGGAGCCCCACCGGCCGCTGCAACGCTGGTGCGACGCAACCTCACCGTGGCGCAACGCGAACTTAAGAACGTTAGCATACCGCATGTATTCATAGAGCTCATCCCGACGAAAGGGCGCGGCCCCGGCCTGTTTGTGCTGAACGTGTATAGCAGACCCAAAGCCAGACACCGCTTTAGCACGTTACTGCGAGAGGCGCGCGAGGCAGCTGCCGACGGGCCCTTGCTCATCGCAGGCGACTTCAACGCGCCCCACGCGGCGTGGGGGTACGGCTACGAAACGCCAAAAGGTAAGCGCCTTTGGGATGATGCGCAGAATGAGGGCCTCGAGCTCATCACAGACCCTTCCGCGCCTACGCGCAGGGGCAACAGCGTATGTGCAGACACCTCACCCGACCTCACATTTACCAAGAACGTTGCTAGCGCGCGATGGCACAATACACAGGAGGACCTGGGTAGCGATCACTCAGTGATCGAGATCCAGGTCGACGCTGAACCTCACCACCGCGTTCATCGGGAAGGTACCAAGGGCAAGAACCACCGGCTGGTGGATTGGGACGCGTTTCGCAAAGTCCGGAAAGAGCAGAATCGTGGCAGTGCGGCTATTAAGGATATAGATAGCTGGACTGCGACGCTCAAGGGCGATTTAGAAACGGCGACGCGGGAGGTTCCGCCAGAAGCACAGCTCGAAGTGGTAGACAGCAAACTCCTACACATGTGGGAAGCCAAGCGCAGCCTGCAAGACAGGTGGAAGCGTCAACGCCACAATCGAACGCTGCGCAGACGCATAGCACGGCTAAGCAGGGACATGGAAGAGCACGCGTTACAGGTATGCAAAACGCAATGGGAAGAGATCTGCAATGGGATGGAGAACCAGCTGGGACGGGCCAAGACGTGGCATCTCCTCCGGCACCTCTTGGATCCGGAGGAGATGAAAACATCGCACGCACATAAGTTTAACAAGTTGCTGCACGACTACAAGGGCACCCACGCGGACTTTCTAGATGACGTGCGAAGCCGTTACTTTCAGTCACGTAGCCCCCTCGCGCATTCGGCATACGCCTGGGAGGGTGAGGGTAACGCGGAGCTAGACGAGGACTTCAGCGTTGCAGAGGTGAGGGCGGTGCTGCACAGGCTCAACACAAAGTCGGCGCCAGGCCCGGACGGGATAACCAACAAAGCGCTACGTAACTTGGACGATGAGTCGATAGAACAACTGACGGCTTACATGAACGAGTGCTGGAATGCGGGCGCTATACCGAACTCGTGGAAAACGGCGCGCATAATTATGATCCCCAAACCGGGCAAACGAGTACAGATTGACAACCTTCGACCGATATCCCTGACGTCCTGCGTTGGTAAGGTCATGGAACACGTGGTTCTCGCTCGCCTTACCAACTACCTCGAGGACCGAAACATGCTCCCACACACGATGCTGGGGTTCCGTCGTAACCTTTCCACGCAGGACGTTATGCTTCAACTCGAGCACGATATCGTAGACAATCCCACACAATATACCAAAGCGATACTCGGGCTCGACCTCAAAAAGGCGTTCGACAACGTTAGCCATGCTGCGATACTTAAAAGTATACGAGCGTTGGGACTAGGCGAGAGAACGTACCACTACGTACGGGATTTTCTTACGGGCCGCCGGGCCCGATTAGCGATCGGCGGACTAGAATCGCAGGACATATACATGGGTTGTACGGGCACGCCGCAGGGATCCGTAATCTCGCCCATGCTCTTTAACCTCGTGCTTGTCGGATTACCACAAAAACTCGCTGAGATAGAAGGCCTCCACCATAGCTTGTACGCCGATGATATCACCCTCTGGGTTGCCGAGGGAAATGACGGCCACGTAGAGCAAACGCTGCAGGAAGCCGTCGACGTGGTGCAGGACTACCTTCGCGACACTGGCCTCGAATGTTCCGCCGCTAAATCGGAGCTCCTGCTCTATAGACCCTCGCGCAGGGGCCGTAAACCCAAGAACGCCGATTCCGCATTCGAGTGCGCATATAGAGAAATTAATGTACGCACATCAGACGGCGCTGTCATCCCACAAGTTAACAACATTAGGGTACTGGGCTTGCGCCTGTCCGCCAACGGCCACAACGGCGAAACCGTTCGCAGACTAGAGGGTGCGGTCAATGAAACAATCCGGTTGCTGAAACGAATAACAAATCGGCATAGCGGAATGAAGGAAAGCAATACCATTCGCCTGGTACATGCTTTCGTTATGAACCATATAACGTACGTCGCCTCCTACCTCAAGTGGCAGGCGACTGAACGCACCAAACTAGATTGTCTCATCCGCAAGGCGTACAAACGCGCAATCGGATTACCGGCCAATACCAGCACGGAAAAATTTCTCGAGCTGGGGTTGCACAATACTCTAGATGAGATAATCGAAGCACACAACATCGCCCAGTACGAGCGTCTGGCGAAGACCAGAACTGGTCGACACATCCTCGAGACACTAGGTATCAACTACCATACGCAGCGCGGCGAAAAGGTCGGGATACCCAGACGTATTCGCGAGCGCATCGTCGTTCTGCCGTTGCCTAAGAACATGCACCCGACACATCACATCGGTCGGCGCAACAGGCGCGCCCAAGACCTTGAAAAGAAATTCGGCAATAGCAAAGACACAGTTTACGTGGACGCGGCCCGTTACGACTGCCACCGTGGCTTCGCGGTCGCGATCACGGATCATGTAGGAACTTGCGTCACGAGTGCGACGATAGGCACGGAAGAGACGGAGGCAGCCGAAGAAGCTGCCATAGCCCTCGCGATAGCCACCACGGACGCCGAGGTGATAATAGGCGACTCGCAGGCGGCGATACGCAACTACGCCAGCGGCCGGATCTCCCGCGAAGCGGCCCGCATTCTCCAAATTCACGAACGCAACATCTGCCGCAAAAACGACAGTTTCCTCGTATGGACCCCCGCCCACACGGACCCTCCGCTTGCGGGCAACGCGACTGCCCACGCCGCGGCTCGAGGACTTACACGCCGAGCTGCGACGCCTGCTGACAGTCCCGATGTCTCGCACACTTCGACAGCGATGCGGGAATGGACGTGGGGGGATCGCATGACCACTTTCAGAGACATCACGCAACACTACACACTGAACAGATGCAAATATCCACCACCCCACGCCAAACTAAACAAGAAACAGCAGGTTGCCTGGAGACAACTACAGACACACACGTACCCGAATCCGGTGATCCTCCGCCTCTGCTACCCAGGCATTTATACGTCCGACGCGTGTAAGGCGTGCGGAGCCAGAGCGACGCTGCAGCACATGCTGTGGAAGTGTACCGGTAACGCGCAGCAGTCCCCTACGAACCCGGTAGACATGGCAGTCTCGAACCGCGAGGCGCAATGGGAGGCGGCTCTGCTCAGCCATGACCTTGCCGATCAACTGTGGGCCGTCCGGCAAGCCCAGGATGCCGCCCGGGTCCAAGGACTCGAGGCCGTCACCTAGGCAGGGGTGCTTGTAGCCCCACCCCGCTCAATGACGCCGGACATGTTCAATAAAGTTTTTACTCACTCACTCACTCCTTGACTTCTGTTTTGAAATCTCTGTCCTCGTTATTGGCCGGTTGTGCTAGCGCTCTCCTTTTTGTTGATTTTGCTCCTGGATGGACGTCCATGGGTACCTCATCGTGACTCGCATCCGATGTGGCCTCTGTACAGGGAACTGTGTTTGAAGGAGACGGAGACGAAACCTGCTGTGATTTCCTTAAGTCGGCTATTTCAGCCTGATTGCTCGACAATGGCCCTGAGGTTAGCATTTTCCCTTTGCATCGGCGCATATATATATGAGTGTTGCTCTGGATTGGTACCCCCCTTTACCTGTGGTTGGAAGCCCTTGATCTTGGATGCCCAGGTCTGGTGCTGATTTCCTTGCTGCACACCATTGCGGATGGTAGGCACCCGTGAGTTAGAACGGCCCTTGGATCTAGAATGTCCTCTGGATCTCGAACGGCCCCTTGCTCTGCCTCTAGAACGGGATCGCCCTCGCGGTGGTTGTAGCTGTTGGCTGACGTCACGCGGGCGCCAGCTGCTGCTCGGGCGCTCAGTCGTAGGGCGGCCGCCTGCAGCGGCTGGTAGCGATAGGAAGTCTCCTCCACTATCTGTGAACTTCATGTCGTCGGCGTCTTGTTCCGCAAATTCCATCGTATATTGCATCCGTCGCTCTCGTCTTCGTCGACGGACTATGTAGGGCACTTGAAAACGATGCTTACACGTCTTGTCTGCCGTGAGATGTGGACCCCCACACAACTTGCATTCTGGAGTGCAGACGTGACCCTCCGAAGGAGATGACATACCACACCCTCTACAGACGGCCTCCTCTGGATGGGGACAAACATAGGCTCGATGTCCTAGCTTTCCACAGGCATAACAGACATCGGTCTGTCGACGATACAGGGTGCAGCGAACCAAACTATTTCCACATATGACGTAATTTGGCACTTTTAGTCCGTCAAAGAGGATGATTACCGTGGTTAAATTCTTGATTCTTTTCACTTGGAGTGCAGTCGGGTTCCTTGGGTGTACAATAAGTGAATAAAGTTGTTCTTGACCGATGTCCGCGTCAACACCTCTAATGATACCTTTGCAGGTGTCGTCGGGGGCAGCTCGGTAGGCACTAACATCAAAACTGGCGGTACCGAGAGTAATGGCGGTGATCTTGGAATACGCTCTGGCGTTCCTCTCCGCTGGAGTGCTTATAACTGCAATGTTCTGCATCATATTCGGGCATACCACGTCTTCCGTGACTTCTTCCTCACTGAGCGCTGCAGCCACTGCAAGTGCCTTCGCGAACTTAATTTGACTCACAGTCCTCGTGTCCAGGCCATTTCTAGGTCTCACGATGACTCGATGGTGATCTCTTGGAAGGTAAGGAAGTCTAGAAGCAGCGATAAGACGCTTCTTCACCGCAGCCCGGGAGCGCTGAGGCGACCACGCGTCGCCGTGCATGGAGACGCTTGCTTGCGTCTTGGTCCTGGGGGCATGCGTCCCACGAAGTTTACGTTTAGTGGTAGCCACAGACCATCCAGAATCTTGAAGATCATCGGGAGTGATATTCTCCCCATCGACAGAGACTTGCATAGACATTCCGTGCGTAGAGTGCTGAAACACTCTTCCGAGAAGGGCCGGCGGCCGCTCCGCCGTAGCCTAAGCCTAGCGCACTCAGCTGAGCAGATGGGCAAACAAAAAAGTCTCGAAAATGGTCAAAAAGCTCACCCACAGTAAAATACTTGGTATCGATGTATTCAGTGTGGTTTTATGCGTCGACTGGCACCAAAAGACGCTCACAAATGCACGAAAAACTGTCCAAAAACATTTTCAAACGCGGAGCCGATGTTTCCACATACACACAAGACGGCGTCCATGGTGTGAGACTCGCACGTTTTTTGAAAAACAAAAAAAAATAAGAGGCCTTGCACGTAAGTGCTCTTGCAGACGCCAGCTAGCGCGTAGGACCAGCACTCACACGGTGGAAGTAAAATAAAAATTGAGTCCCACATTCACCGTTATGGCTACGAGTGGCACAGACCAACACTTCTAAGAGTAAAATAGACAAATATAGCCGATAAAGTGGATGTTAGCGCAACCGCCGCAGTAGCTAAAGAGCACGGAATGCGTTAATTGAAGTTTGCAGATTCCGTCCCCATCGGCGGCAAAGTTGCACTTTCGTTCACTTTAATTTTCTATTTACAAATGACGTCACCTGTATATACTTTTCTTGGGTTGATTGTGTGTTGGTTCTGATTCTAATTTACGTTAGCAAATTAAAAAGTATAACGGTAGAGCGAAGACCAATTAAGGTGACTCTTTCACAGATGGAGGTGCAGGCGTGACAGCGCTGAGGTGGCATAGCATGTATTCTTAGGTTCCGACCGAACAAGTTTGCTTCAACCTATGGAGAAATTTGAAAATGTTGCAGTAGAAGCTATCGTAACACATTACGCGTAAAAGTGAATCTGTGATGTTTTCAAGTGCTGCCCGCTTTATTATAAAGTGGCTACCCAAATTATAAGATACGAGACCGTTCTCCTTGGTGAAAGTAGCCCATCGGTAACAGTACTATAGTAAGTATGCCTCCTATGAGATTTGCATAGGGGCCCCTGAAAGGAGGCACACGTTGAGCGTACTTTTCCCAACAAATTACAACTGGGTAAGGCGTGTGAGGAAAATACTTATTTTCTTTCGCTACGCACTGACGTTTTATCTTCGCAGTGTGTATTCTCCCGGCAACCGGGACACTTGTTCAAACAAATTTCTCCCGGCCGTCGCCTACCATTGGCTCTCATATGTCACGTGACTAACTGCCGCGAGAAGAGGAAAAACTGGCTGCTTCAGGACAGACTGGGCATACGTACCCTAACGTGCGTTAGGTTATGTTAGGCTGCGGGACAGACTAGACAGACGTCGCCCAGTGTGCGTTGGGTTAGGTTAGGTTATGTTAGGTTATGTTGAATAGGTTAGGTCAAGTTCTACTGGTTGCCGGGAGAATTATACAAAAAATTTGTCCCGGCAGTTAGTCACGTGACTTATGAGAGCCAATAGAAGGCGACTGCCGGGAGAATTTTCTTTATCAAATATCTCGGCTGCTGGCAGAATAGACACACCCTTTTATCTTGCCACTGGAAGATGGTTGGTTTCGTTTCCGAGCAAAGTATTCCAATCCAGCACTTTTTTTTATTCTCCCATGCACCTTTTTCGAACTCCTGCTGGCTTCAAGATCATTCTTAAGACCTGCGATATGCAGCCATGCGAAGAAAACTATCGTGGTTACTTACGAGGGTGTCGCTTGTGTACCACTAGCGGCGGTCCACCGTAGAAGTCATCGTCCCAGCGCCGATGACTGATTCCCAGGGCAGAGTAGAGCCACGGCTGCTGATAGACGCGAAAGTAGATCGCAGTGCCCAACGCTGCGATGGCAATCAGCCACAGGACCATTTCGACAACCGTGCGACCGTTCCTTCTTTTCGCTCACGGTTGCCACTGCGATACTGATGCTTATGTTGATGCGGCTGTCGTAGAGGTGTCTTCGATTAGTGCCTCATACCCAAATAGGTCGCGTCTGAATGGGCCCATAACCCATTCAGACGCGACCTATGAAAAACTGTCTACTGATGCCGAAAAGTGCCAATTTAATTAAGGGCTTGTTTTTTGTTAGACGCAATAATCATGAGAACTAGCAAAGAGAATGTTAAGGAAAAAGCATATGTTATTACAAGTAAGTGCAAGTTGAACGTGAAGAAAGAAAAGTGGACGAATAAAGCAACTTGCTTTCTTTTAACCATATTTTAATTAATTAGATACAATTACTATGTGATCTCTCCTATCGGAGTATTTGTTTCTTGGCAGATCCTCCAGAGTGGGTGTGAGCTATCTATAGAGGCAATCGTCATCATCATCACTACCAGCAGGATCCGAACCTTGTCTCTCGGTTCTCTTTATTTTTGTGTCTATAACTGCGTCAAGGGACAGAATAATTCTAGGCCGTCGATATTCTAATAAAACCAGCATATAGTCCTAATAAGTTGATTTGTGTGTTTTCAAGCAACTAATCGCCTATGTATTTTGAATTCACTCGTCTCCTGTTTTCGAACAAATAAAACCAAATTTCAGGCACGCAACATTGTCCAGCTTTGGCTTCATTTATATTTATGGAAGACCTCCCCAAATATATCCTTTTGCCATGGCTTGTGGGAAACGGCACGTCTAATGACCTGTTCTAACACGGTAGTGAGGGGGTGGACGTAAAGCCCCTGGGAACTCACTCGCACGCCCTTATATCGCTTTGGGGAGCATGGGCGTCTTGGCTGGCTTTTGGTTTTCACCCGAACTATTCTGCTGTAGTTACCGGGCACACAAAGGTTACTGCAATCGTTCCACAGTCCCTGTTTGCGAAAAGAGTGCGCTTTTCAGACAAAGCAAAGTAACAACTGACACGCCTATTCGCGTTCATCGGTACCTGTGAGTACGTTTCGTGCGTTACTTGTGCGTGAGATATGCGGGCACTTTCGATCTGCTTTCCATTCTGCGCATGGCCTTTCAAATTGTTACTATCGCGTTCATTGCTTCGCCTTTGTGGCAAATCTGACTTTTTTTGCCAATTGATAATCACTTGCTTCTCCCACAATGTCCGTTTGTTGCAACGTACAGTTTGTCCGACGTTGTCAGCAGCCACGTGACATGCACGGGCATGTCCACTCGTGTGAGTTAACGTAACAAAACGCTCTGATAAGTCGCGCAAGCTTTCGCGCCCTTACAAGTGCAATGAAACCGCTATGAAACCCTAGCGGTCCTCGGGAATGACACAGCGTACCATCACGTGACAATGGGGTGGAGAGGCAGTTGCCAGGAAGATATGAGCTGCTGGTTGCCGAAGTGACTTGATATATTAGGCCGGGTGGAAACGGCCACTGCCCACAGCTAAAGCCGCGTTCGGTTCAGTTTAGCCCCAGCTGACCGAAGCTGCCGCCATGCCACACCCTGATACAAAGGGGATGCACATGCTCAGCGGCCATCATGTCACCGGAGTGAACTGGCGGCCCATTCGATTCACGAAAGACCTGCCGCCATCGCTCGTCTGTTGCCTGTGCCGAGTGGTTCCCGAAACGACGGCGATGCTGCCGTGCTCGCACGCTCTGTGCGAATCCTGCCGCAGAGCACGACGTCGAGATGGCCACGACACGTGTCCTTTGGATCGGAAGCCATACAGTACCCATACGGTATTCTACGCTGCCGACCAAGCAAGCAGCATCAAGGTAATCACCTTTCTTGGCACATTACACTGAGTTGGGAGAAACGCTA
Organism: Rhipicephalus microplus; assembly: GCF_043290135.1. Taxonomy (NCBI): domain Eukaryota; kingdom Metazoa; phylum Arthropoda; class Arachnida; order Ixodida; family Ixodidae; genus Rhipicephalus; species Rhipicephalus microplus. Next base: position 37,622,334 of record NC_134708.1, read on the forward strand.
TGACTATGTCTGATGCTCAACCAGCTGAGCTGCGACTACTGGTGCTTTCCTGCCCACTTCGATAAATATTCACATGTACGTACAGTACTCGCGGATTTCGATAGGGCACTCGGAACGCGTGGCCGCCTGTGCAGGTACCGCAGGTCGTGGGTGCTCGTGGAAGCAAGGTGTTGCATTGTGGTATAAAGTGAGGAGAAAACATCTACGGATCAGGATTTCCGTTTCCGGTCACCGAGTCAGTCTAGAGTGCACCTGCACAGTGTTGATTATTATGAAAGGGAACACGGGAGCGCGTGGCCTGTGCGCTCCGGTGCCCGCTGGCAGGGCGTTCAAGCGGGAGCGACCGCAACAAAAGTATATTTTTGCGTCATCTCGCGGTGAACAAAACAAGCAGTCATTGATAAGAGCGCAACACTTTCCCCTGCAAGGGGATTACGCAAGAGCCGGCAATCATTTGAAGGGGGAGGGGTTCGCAATCTTGCCAGCGGTCCCATATTACCAATGACTGCTTTTTCGCTCACCGCGATATGGTGCGAAAAGAGACTGAGGTTGCTCTCGCCCCCACTTGAACGCGCTGCCAGCATCCGCAGGAGTGCGCAGGTCATGTACTCTCGTGCTTCTTTTCATAAACATTAACGCTGTACACACTGCCAGCGTAGCGCTGTTAGGCCGCGTTCACACTGAGCATTCCGGCCGCCGAAAGTGCTCCGAATCCGGTTCGGCGGCGGCAAGATCCGCCGAAAAGGCCCTCTCCGCGCCGATCGCTCTCGGGCCGATTTTTGCGGCGTCTGCCGCCGAATTGGTCACCGCGGACTAATATGAGCGCTAGTCAAGGAATCTTGAAAATTGGCGGCCAAGCCTTACTCACTTGTTATGCCGCATAGCACGTAACTGAATGCTGAAACCTACTGCAGTTTAGCCTACTCTGTGCATACTTCGCCTCCGTATTTCGTGAAAGAGGTGACCGAGCTTGCTGTTGGCGTGACCGAGCTTGTTGCGGTCTCGCAGAGCAAAACGAACCCACTAACGCCGCTGGCGTCGGTGGTTTTCCTGCTCTTCGTGCATTACAAGACAGCCACTCGCCAGCAAAGTAAGCAGTACCGTCTTTTCTTGCTTCTTGCGTACGATAATCGTCAAAGTATAGACCACCGGATAGCCTAGTAGCGCTTGCGAGCCGCGACAACAACCGGGTGACAGCGCATTCATCCCGCGTTCGCCCCGTAGTAGATGACATATTCGGCGGCGCGGGGCGTGTCCAGTGCGAACGACGGTGCGTTTCGGCGGCAGGGGAATTTCGGTCGCTGTAGAAAGCGGATGTTTCAGTGTGAACTAGGCATTAGGCTGGTGGGCTTTCGCATGCCGACCGAAATGGCTCACCGGTACTTACTACTGATCATGGGGCGCGACAATAGACGACGCTCTCGTTCTGCGCCTTTCTGCTATGCGGTGCCCAAGCTCTGTAGTAATGGTCCAGCTAAGTGATTGAGCTTACGAGTGTTCGTAGACACGATAACACCGACACTTAGTGATTTTTGTTTCAGGTCAAGAAAAGCACTCACAGGCCTATCTTCGTGCAACATTAAAACAGTCTTAGAATTTTGTTGTATAACCCTGTGCAGCCACTTCTGCCGCCATTTTGCGTGTCAAGCTTTCGTAGAGGCTATCGGCCACAGAAGAATGCCCTCACTTCCGTCATTCTTCCTCAAAGGCAGCCTGTGCAGGTTGTCCTGTGACTGCGTACTTTTTTTATTTTGTCGTGACAGAAAGCACGAAACAAACTTGTTGCGATTTTGTGCATGTGTTTGTGTTTATCATGTCTGCAAACTCACCCAGTGCGCAATTGTTTAGTTGAATCGTGTTTCTCACTTTCAAAGCATGCGTGCCGCATAACCGAATTGCGCAGAACATGAGCGTCGTCTACTCGCACCACATGATTAGGCACCAGTCAGTTATTTCAATTGGCATGCGAAAACGCACCAGCGTCGCAGCGCTACACTGGCAGTGTGCACCTGGTAAACTACATGATCATAGTATACTACGTCCTAGAAAACACGCACGGGAAAAGAACAAGTACAAGCGCAGACTACCAATTAAAAGTTTATTTATCCCACACTGATTTTCTAGATGACAACCAAGAAAAAACATTTGGCATTTCAGCACGCGACAAACTTAATACACCTGAAGTACGAGGCAAAATATCTGGTTCACTACACAGATGCGCCATTGGCCAGATAATGAAGCTCTTTATTTAGGAGTGCAGCCGACGGTTTGCCCACGCCGTTGTCAGGTTTTCGAGCCATTCTCTCTGCTTCAATAATCATGCGTGTGCCTTCATCTTTATGTCAATGCAGTGCAGCTGTTTTTTCAAACAGCGCATGAAAACCACATCTGCTGATCCAAGAAGCGCACATTGAGGCACATCCCAGTCTACCCGATGTAGCACGCACATGATAGCGGCATCCTTATACAACAATCGTGACACATTGCCCCAAATGGGATTTGTGCGTGACGTTGCAGGAGTGTTTAAGCTTATAGTGTTTGCACATGTCACTTTGGCAAGCTGGGAAAGTTTGTGAGGTTTTTTTCATTAAGTGTGGTAGCTGGCGCATGTAAGGGATCACCGTGATTTCATCACGTTTACTTTTGTCCCTGCTATCAGCACTCTCTCCACTTCTGGGATTTGTTTTTCTTTTTTATATATTTCTGCCACAGAAATAACAAGCGAATTTGAATAGCCAGCTACCTTTAGACTAACCACTTGGTTCTGTAAACTCGTGTGTAATGAATGAATCATATATTCTGCCTCGTGCTACAGGTGCATGAAGTTTGTCGCTTAATCAAATGTGAACTTCCCTATCCTTTTTTCTTCTCGGCATATATAAATGCAGTGCGAGATAAATAAACCATCAGTTGATAGTCTTCGCTTCTACTTGCTGATTGATTGATAAGTGGGGTTTAACGTCCCAAAACCACTATATGATTATGAGAGACGCCGTAGCGGAGGGCTCCGGAAATTTAGACCACCTGGGGTCGCTTCTACTTGCTTTTTTCCCGTTCGTGTCTTCTACCGCGTAGTATACTTAGGTCATGTATCCCCAATTGCCTGATCGTCCACTTTGATTGGTTAACTTCGGGCCCACTTTTTCGTGCCCAGAGGTGGTAATCTTGATCCGTAGAGGTTCTCGCCCTCTCTATACCACAGTGCAACACATTTCTTCCACCACACCGACGAGCTGCACGACCTGTACCGGTGGCCACGCGTGGGTACTGTACGTGAGTACGGTTATCCGTGAGTACTTTACGTGTTCTCCGTCAGTACTGTACGTGTAATCCATGAAAGTTGATGAGGGTGGTGATTCAGGCTTGTTGACATGGTAGCATGACAAGTGATGGTAGCGCAGGTTAGGATAAGGATAAACGAAGACATATTCGAGGCGCTACAGAGGTGTCTTGAATATCTTGCGTACTTGTCTTTAGCCTACCATCAGCGCAAGGTCTTTGCCAGCGCCGCTCGCAACCAAAGAGCTGAGTCTTGACAAGGAAGCGCTCAATGAAGTGTCTGGGGAAGCGACTTCCATTGTCGCTCAATAGGTACAGCATCGGACATTGCATTCAGTTCAACTTACGTCATTAAATACACACTACCGTTAGAATAATTGCCATAAGCTCTCTTTGGCGCACTTGTTTCTTATAATTGTTTTGTTGTCTATGTGAGATTAGGCATGTTGTTATTCATTCAGCATGTAGTTTTATTCTGACATGTACCAGTTATATTCAGACATGTATCATAAAAACTTGTTCATTCAGGGAAATCGGATGATTGAGACCTTTTTCTCTGGTTCCGGTCCGCAGATGCACTCTTTGATGGCACCGCAGTGTCGGTAATTTGCTCACATTTGCCGACAACCGGATTAATTCACACGATCCTTCGAGCGTGCCAAGTATGAAGCGACGCATAGGTGGTAGGCGAAGGAGCTACAAAGTTCGCGAACAACCGAAACAGCCACAAGTCTTCGAAAAAGCTTGGTCACCATGCACAATCGTATTAAAATCGCGTTGTCGGCTACCAAAGCCTGAGCAGCTGTGGCCCTTTGTTTTTTCAGCGTTTTTTTTTTCAATTTTACTCGGCGCATGCGAACAGCGTGGGCTCTATTCATGACCATGTCGCTATCAACTAGGGTCATAGCTGCGGTGAGCGACCACAGTTTCGTCCACAGCGGAGGCGGCACTGGGCAGCTTCATTTTGACCTCGGGCCGTCTGTGCACAATTGCACGTAACTCGATCGTTATGGAAGCTGTTCAAGAGATTCGCGCCACCGACCGAATGATCAAATATGCATAGCAATTGACAGTTGATAAGCTGCCGGCTGTTTAAAAATTCACATCATGTCCACAGAGTGAATGGTGATGAGTGGGGTGAGAAGTCGTTCTCTACATCCATCTATCAACTATACAACACCTACTAACGCCATCCAGTGATATTTTCAGGCACATGTACACGCTGCGCCATCTATTGAACAATTTATAAACTATAAGTGGCTAAATACTATCACTACTACAGCGAAGGATACGAGTTACTCTTCAGAGCTTCACCCCTAAATATGATTCCTAAGTGCTATTGGTGTGTGGTAGTCGTGCAGTGTATGTGAAAACTTCCCGCGTCACAACGCCTGACGGAGGAGCACCAGCTCGCTACTGTCGGGGCGCTGCCGTCGCAATCGTGCCTTGGCACACGCTGCCGCCGAGCGTCTGCGTGCGATGAGGTGTGCATCCCTCTCCTTTTCTTGATCTCCTTGATAAGAAAGTGAATAATGAACCAGATACGTCATGTTTCCTCTTGGTCAGCTCTCCATTTTTTTTTTTTACTGCTGTGGAGCATGTGGCGTTGCGGCAGCGTTTCGGTTAACTGACGCATCAAGCTTGCGGCCGCAGTTAAATTCAGACCAAATACATTATCGCAGTTTTCAATTTCTTGGTGAGCGATATCGTGCGTTTAACATTTCATTGGCCCGGCGGTGGCTCCATCGGCTGTCTGCACAGGCTAATTCGCAATTCGCTGCCGACTAACATGGTCGTAGCCGAGATTCATGGAGAAGCACTTGTTTTGGGGTTTCTTGGAGCATCCCAGTGGTATAAGCAGTGTTGCACAGCACTTCCCTATTCCAAGGGCAGAAAGGGAACATTATGCATTATGCTTGCTCCCATTTCCTAAGGAGGAGAGACAGAAACGTAAAGGTATGTAGTACAACCCCTTCCACTTGCACGCTTGACGGCAGTGGGCACCAGGGCGTGGTTGCAACATTAGCGTTTCGATAGCAGCGAACTGCTTCTCCTCGGTCGAGCGTTGCGGCATAGATGCTTTTTTACCAAGCCTGTACGTAATAATGGATATATTTATAGCACGTCTCTGCATTAGACACAGGGTTTTTAATATCGAGCATTTCATTTTTTTTCGGGCAATTTCTGCCGGTCCCATGAAATTCAAGTTAATGAGAATTTACAATATTGCGCAACTTTTTTGCGTGATACTTATTATTACTTACTAAACGTATTTCACCGTAATGGCAAAAGCAGAAGACGTTTTATACCGGACAGTCTTTACCCTGCTCTTATTTACCACTTCGGTACGTTCAAGACCAAATGAGTCTTCACACATGTACTGGCTGATTATGCTGCATTTCTTCCGATGGCAGATTATATTTTGACGGCACGAAGTATTACATGCATAAATATTAACCTATTATTAACCATATTAACATATCTGTATTTTATATGACAACAAAATTTATACAGGTATAATACCTGTATAGTATACAGGTTTAAAGTGTCAAAATCTAAGTTTCATGTCTGATGGGTCAAGTGGTGAGAACTGCACATTGTATATATCACTTCTTGTTTTTATTGGTGGATAAATTGTTGAGAAATGTTAGCAATATTCGATCAGCATTGATAGATCATGAATAGTCGATTAAGTGGACGTTTTCTCTATGAAAATATGGAAGACTAGATCTACTATTTCCGTTTTTATCAAATTTTACATCTTCCTGCTGAACAAAGCCATTCCCATTGCAAAGTCATCTCTCACCCCTCTGTACCATATTAACCACGGCCACAGGTCAAGTGGCATATGTGCATATCAGAAAGGGGTGTTTTCACGAGTATTTCGCCAATTACATTACTTGAGGTTGCGAACCCTATCTATGGAACACATTGCAGTGCTACGAGACTTTAGTGCAACGGGGGCTTTTACGTGGCGCTAGTGCGGTAGAACGTTTTAGAAGGAAGTTTGCCTGAGGAGCTGTTATGATCGAGTTAAATATGCGTAGTGATGAGGCTTGCAGAGAAGTCAAGGTAGGGGAGGGGAAAAATTGATAGCGAGAGGGAAAGCACAGCATAACAAGGCTGTAAAAAGGAAGCGAGGATGAGGGGAAGGAAAGAAGTAAGGCATTGTGAAGCAGTACAGTGTTAAGGCAAGACGAGGAAAGATTGAGGCGAAGGGAAGGAGTGGACTAAAGGGTAACATGACCAGTTTTCATTGCTGAAACGTTCCCCCCCCCCCATCTCGACTCTCCATAAGTGTGTGCGATACTCAAGCCGTGTGCACACTTTTTCAGCAGGAGCTTGCGTGCACTGACGTGGCTCATTGTTCATATACCTTACTCCCACGCAGAATCTAATTGCATAGCCAGCATTAACGTGCAGTTTATTACTATTCTTCTTGCTGATCATGAAGGACAGCCAAGATGAATACTGGTGAAAGAACAGGCAATATTGAAACTTAAAACTACTGGCTGTTGAAGATACGTAAAGAATCTTGGTGGTGCTGCATTCTGTGCCAGTGACGCCGCACTCCGAATTGAAGCGTCTTATTCATTAGGCTGAAGACCCACGCATGCAGATCTCGGCGTCGTACGTGTAACGTATCTCTAAAACCTCATGCGTTTCGGTACTAATTGGATTGTCGACTAGTGTACTCGCCGTATTCTTTGTACTACAAGGAATTTGGTTGTGTTGTGAAAGTACACTTTACTGAGTACACTTTACTGGTTTGACGGCGGTATTTCCAGCCACAATCACTCAACAATATGGAGTATTAGAAAAAGTACATCTTTTAAAATGGCCCTGTGTAAACGCTGAGGCTACCCCGTGCCATCCAGCCCTTCTCCGTGGGGAACGACAGGTGGCCCTTTCACGGGTGCACTGGACGGCCAGGAATTGATCTGGAAGGTTGGCGTATTAGCATGTAACCATGATGATCTCATATTCTCATCTCTCAGCCACATTATCAACCAGCGTTTACATCTGTTAATGAACCAGCTAAAGGCACTAACGCGCAGCTTGTCCTGATTTTTCTCTTGTTCTCTTGCACTACAGGCTCACTGCTGGAATGAAGGCTACGGCTGCAAGTACGTAGGCCCCATTGAAGTTCTGGTGCTTCACTACGACAAGGAATGCACCTTTCATGCCATCCAGTGTCAACGTTGCGAACAACGTATATTGCGCACAAACATCGCTGCGCACTATGAAGCAGGGTGCCCCTTGAATGCCAGTTGTCCAAGTTATGCAGACCTTAATGGGCGAACCGGACTATCAGCCAGTTCAAACACCATCACCAGTGCAATCAGCAGCTTCGAGAATAATATTCAACGCAGAATCGAACAAATTGAGGCGAACATCTGCTCAAAGATGACTCAGCAACTGAATACCAGACTTCAAGAGCTGAAGGCCCTCATCAGAGATCCTTGCGGTGATCAGCTGTCCTCAGTTCAGAGCCAAATGAACGCACTTGTTGAACAAGCGAGGAACAATGATGCTTCTCAATTGAGGAAAATTGTAAGTGCGCTCAAAGACTCGGAAAGTATGTTGAAGGGAGATGTTCAGAGAGTTGAAGCGAATCTGTCATCGAGTCTTGCGAATCAAGAGCGCTCTCTGCAAGTTGTGCTAGACTATGTGAAGCAGAATAATAGATCAATCGAAAGCGACAGCTCGCGGCCTCGGTCGCTTCCACCACTTCCGAAGGAACAGATTCCTGGCGCTTCAAAACACGGCTCATCCAGCACAAACTGGAGACCTTGGCCGAGGGTTCAGTGACCAGCCTTGAATCCGGAAGCCTGAGGACTGAGCCGAGGAATGGCGAAGTGCGCATTCTTCACGTTTAGAATAGCACTAAACGTTCTCGTTTGATCTCAATTGCATTGGTAAAGCCAAAGCTCATTTCGCGGAATATGTAACCAATTTTGTAACGTTGCGGTTGGACAGAGACAGTTCCTGGAATTTGTGTATGTGTAGAAATCTAAATGTTAAAATCTCCTGCATGCTCCGTAAGCTGTCACCAAGTTGCTGCCTTAGTACGGGTGGAGTGAGCTGGAGCTTCCGAAGTCACCTGGTTTTCGTTCACCGATCGAGCTCTACTTGTCTACGACGACAGAGCGTTCTGGCGAAATTCTTAAATTCCAGAAGCCTATTCGAGTGATTGAATGGCTCCTCCGCAAACGTCTTTGCTTATTTTATTGTCACTTTCAAGACAAGAAAGCAAAAGCTTGCTGAAGACTTGGTCGCGAGTGTTAATTATTTTTTAAGGCACTCCCGAAGTCTCTGTATTTTGTGAGCCTGTGGTAGGCCGCATACGATCAGTTGCATGTTAAAATTTTGGAGCTAGAGATAAGGCCAAATATGTGCACGCATTGGGGAATCTCCTTCGAACCGCCACTGTGTGGCGCACTCTTGAAAACTGCAATAACTTGATGAATAAGAATATTGGCCACGAGCATCGGAGAACGCCTTTGTTTGACCAGCCCGTATATGTAGGAAGTCCAAGAAATGGGTCCATATTACACTGTTGCGTGTCGACCATGACATAGTGAACGAGTTCTTCCAGTAAGCACTCTGACAAGTGAAAGGCTTTCAGCTTTATTGTGAGCCTGTGTAGTGGAATATTTTGTCTTATATATAGTATGCATACATTTCGACCCATTAGGAAAGAGTATAAGCGTAATGCTTTCGGGGTAGCAACTGCACCAGTGTATGAGCATAGCAGGCGCGTCAGTGAAGTGTGTGTGTGTATTCACTCAACGAAGTATGCCCTGCCGAGTTGCGGTGGAAGCAAATTTGCAACTGTCCAAGTGGAAAGGTTCTAAAGGATTAAGCAGGGTTTTCAGCGCTCAGGTTGTGGTGTGCTTGAGTATGGTCAAATAAAACGTTCTTGAGAGTAACGTGTTCGTTCAGCGACGAAACTACTTTAAGAATGTGACACTTGTTGGATTTCTTTCATGTTTAGTGTGTCAGGTAGCTAATTTTTCTACAAATGAGCTGCAAACTGTGTTGTTTATTTTTGTGCATAAAAACTCACACCTATCTTGTTGAAGAAAGCATTTATGACTTTTTTTTTTTCAGTTCGGTATGTGGTGCGCCGCGGTGGTATGTGGATGCGGGGCTCGTCTGCCGAGTCTAAATTTATGTTTTTTTTTTGACCAGGGTGGTCGCATGTCAATGGAAGTGAAATGGTAGAGGACCGTAAGCTGTTCGATGCCAGCGCACGTTAAAGAACAGCAGATGATCAAAATTTTCGCTGCCGTCTGCTAAAGCGCCCCTTGTAATATAAAGGTTTCGGGACGGGAAACCCCAGATAGCATTAAGCAGTATTTGATAATATGTAAGTGAAAAAAAAACATTGGCAGCATATCCACAGAGTGAACGATTGAGAGTGTGACCATCCATGCGTCCATCCGCCCGTCCGTGCGTGCGTCTGTTTGTGCGTCCATGCATCCGCCCCTACATCGATCCGTTCATGCGTCCATCCATGCATCTGTCTGTGTATCCGTTCGTCCATCTATTCAACACTCCAAATACCATCTCAGAAAATTAGAAAACGCGCCAGCAGCAGCGAGTTTTCAGCTCGCCACAGAAGCATAGCTTGTTGCGAAAATATAGCTAGGAGCCATGTTTCAAGACGTGTAGAGGCACACATAGGCCATAAAACACACTAATAGTGGCAGCCAAGTACTGGTATCCAATCATGTAGGAAAAAATAAATAACAGGGAGCGCCCCTTGCATCCAGAAGCCAAGGGCCTTCGAAGCCGCTCGCATCTCGCGTTCGTGTCTTATTCACACTTACAAAAAACAAAAAAACGCTTGTTCAGAGAGCCCGCATTGCAACCCCTTCGGACGCTGCTCCACCATTTTTCTCCATGCGCTGGTCGAAAATCCCAGCGTGCTCATGATTCATTTTTTCATTACACCGAGAAGAGGTTGACGTACGATGCACGTCATCCCTTCATTCTAATTTTCGCAGCCAGTGCAAATGATGACTTCTTTAGAAATTAACCAATGGGCTCAGGGGTGAGAGGATACGGTGAGATTTTCAACCATCCTTTAAAGGGGGTCATGAGAAAGCCTTTGCTTACCACCCGTCTAGTTTCTGCAAATTTTTTATTTTCAAAGTACTACTCTCATGAACTGTAGCGCAAGATATTTTTTTATATAAAACGACTGGTAGGAGTTGATACTTGTGATTGCCGTGTCACGATGCTGTATATCTGGTCGCTAAGGTGGTAGTTATAGCGCGAGAAGAGAACGACGACAAAGAGAAAAGAAGGACACGGAGGACACGAGCGCTCGTGTCCTTGTCTTTTTGTCGTCGCTTTGTTGTAGCGCTATAACTATCTTCATGTCATACCGATTGGCCCAAGCTGTCACACTTCTGGTCGCTAAGGGTTGGTGTTGGCTCCAATGTAACTGTTCGAGGCAATATTACCTAGAGATGTCATAATCTGTAGGGAGTGACATAGAAGTACTGAGTTACCGTGTATACTGAATTGTAATGTGCGTTTTCTTTCTTTTTTGTTTGTTTCGAATTCCACTACTCAAAGCAGACTCTTCCATTTTGATCAAATACAAATGTTCCGTTTTTTTCTTTCTGATTTTATTAAAATGTATGCGCTTGCCGTTGTTTACTTCTCATTCGTGTTCGACATGGAGAGAAAATGCTGTAGGCCCGTGTGCTCAGATTTAGGTGCACGTTAAAGAACCCCAGGTAGTCCGAAATTCCGGAGCCCTCCACTACAGCGTCCCTCATAATCATACGGTGGTTATGGTACGTTAAACCCCACATATCAATCATCAATAACCATCACCCGTGTTTCACGCTTCGATCACGAATCGCCGACTAGCCCGATCATCCACTTTTGTCCCCCCTCACGTTGCATTCATGGTGACGTTACAACCGTGCAAATACGGTAATTATTAGCCCTTTTTTTCGCCCCGCGAGTACTGCGTGTTATTTGTTCCGTAGCAATTCGTAGAGTTATTTCTTTCGTAGCAGCCATCACAAAACTATGCTTGCAATGTGATAGATTAGCGTGAAAAATGGAATAGTTAATACACAGGTCCAAGCGCCACCAGGGGACCTCGTCCTTCTGCGAAATTCGCGAATAGTGCAACTCAAAACGAGCCAAATTTAATAGAAATATTGAAGTGGTCATGCAGAGTTTGATAGAAATTGGTGTCGAAGGCTATTTAAATAGTTTTCAATTAGTAAGCCAGCAACATTCAATGGCAGCCTGAGAATTTTACAACTGTTTCTTTTATTTCAAACAAATATGCAGACAAGTTCACAAAGTAATATTTGTATTGCTTTTATCTAACAAAATGCCCCGCCACGTTGGTTTAGTGGCTAAGGTACTCGGCTGCTGACCAGCAGGTCGTGGGATCGAATCCCGGCTGCGGCGGCTGCATTTCCGATGGAGGTGGAAATGTTGTAGGCCCGTGTGCTCAGATTTGGGTGCACGTTAAAGAACCCCAGGTGGTCGAAATTTCTGCAGTCCTCCACTACGGTGTCTCTCATAATCATATGGTGGTTTTGGGACGTTAAACCCCGTATATCAATCAATCAAATCTAACAAAATAGGCAAACGGACGTGAGTTTGTATAGAAGAGCACCTTTAGTTTTTGGATATTTTTTTTTCAGTACGTTGACTACAACAGTTACTTCGCTATTAAAGGTAGTACTCTGTCTTCTGCTTCCAAATAACATTAGACCAAGGGGGTCAGTTATATTACACAAATATTATTTTAATTTTCAATTTTATGGGAGTGGTTTGAGTAGACATCCACTTCGGCGACACTCTAGTTTAAAGCAAACACTGCTTCAGGCAGTCAGGTGTTGACTTTGTAAAGTGACATACGAGCTTGACCTACATAAATCTTGATTATTTACTAATTGAAATAAAATTATTCGTCTTTCGTTCATCTAATCTCTTGTGTCTTTGGAGTTATCCTCTCGGTGCTGATTATTAAAAAAATACTTAGTAGTTCGAATATGCACTATTGGTATTTATAGATGGTGTTGATAAAGACGTGGATGAAGGTGGCGACGAATAAAAACCTTGAATGTTCAAAAAAATATTTGCTATCTTCTGCCGAGTTTCCAGCGCTTTCAGAATGCAGTTCGCACGCAAATGCGTTTGGCATGTGAAGGTGAAGCTCAAAGCGGCCTTAAAGTGTTTTTTTTTATTTCGATACACCTCACCCGTTGCAGCCATCGGCCAGGCTCCCCGTGTCGTGCTACCCATTTTCACGCTCTCACTGACCACCTGTAACTTCTCCTGCTCATAAGGACACGTGCCCAGGTCCTCCTTTTTCTCTATCTTAATTAGGAATCGATGGTTTGTTATTTTACTCACTCTTCTCTCATACCTCTAATAATCACGCCTATAATTTTCCTTAAGTGGACCTATTCTCTGTTCGTTTTTTTCCGGCTATCTCTTTCGGATAACCTCCCGGCCTTTCTTATCTATTTATCTCGAAAAAAATACAGAACAAAGTGAAATGCTCTGCGCCACCTATTTTAAATGAATGCTAACAAATACTGTTGCTTCTTGTAGAGCCCACAAGGCGGCGCTAGCCTACCGAAGCCAATGTGAGCAGCTCGGTTTGCTTTTCGAAATGATGGTGAGGTAAGGCGACCAGCTTAAAAGCGTGTATTAACAGTTTTGGTGGCAACATTCGAATGTACCCTGCTAAACAGGGAGGGGAAAACCATGTTAAATCTCTCTGATATACGAGGCGGTATCAACCGCTTCGTATCACTCACTCACTCACTCAATCAATCAATCAATCAATCAATCAACCGTCACTACTAAAATCAACCGTCTCACTACTGATGTAGTTAATTGTTTGTTTTGCATTGATATGCGGGGAGCTTGCGCAATGTCTGATGGTGTTTGGCGGGCTATAGCACTTTACTCATTGATGCAACAACGTTTACGCCTAGGGGCGCGCCTCCACATCAACGAATAAGGCACACGTACTTGCTTACACAATTTTGGCAGAGCTTCTTTTCGTGTTTTGGGATACTTGATACCGTTTTTTTTCTTTCGTGTTGATTATCTGTTTTGTTTTTTGGCTATCTAGTTTTTATATGCATGGATGTAACATTATCTTAGTTTTAAAGGACTCTATATACTTTCCTCATTAGTCGCCATCGTCATCCATCACTCTTTTTTCCCCTTCTCTCCCCCCCTGTAGAGTAGTAGGCTAGAGAATAAAATCACTCAAATAGATATCTTAGCCTTTCTGTAAATAAACCCCTCCACCTCTCTTTCTTTTTCTTTCTCTCTAATTTTTTCCTTTGTATAATTTATTTTTTGTTGTTGTTGTTCATGTACTCCTCGCTGCTGGAGGCGCAGGGGCGTCTAAGTCGTAGCGCTAGTGATTCACCTCAGCCGGTCTTTTGCGTAGATCAGCGTCTAACTCCTGATGCCGGCGTTACGCTGCCGCTTCGCTGGCTCGTACAGACGAATCAGCTCTGGGTGACACTGGCGTTCACGGACAAGTTGGCGCTGGCATCCGAGACGTGCAGCCAACTCGTGTTACGCGTTCCAAGCCCCCGAAGCGAGAGATGAGACGACGACAGGGTGGCCTGTCAAGCTGCTTTCTAATCAAAACAAATCAAAACCACGTATGAATTCAAGAACAAAAACATGTGTTTAAAAAGACTTTTAAGGGCCTAGTTGGTGCATATTGAGCTGGACTGAAAGAGCGAAACGTGCTTCGTTTAGGAAAGAGCTTAGTCACCAGCAGAATAACATACTAGCTACCCTACCACAACATGAATAGAGAGGAGAAAGAAAAAAGCAGACAAAATAATAAAGATGGCTTGTAAAGCGGCTCTGCGACTGCCACAAAGTACTTCAACTGCGAAGCTAGTAGCGCTCTGACTTCACAATACATTTGATCAGTGGGCAGAAGCGCAAGTAACCACCTAGATTAACCGCCTGTTACAGACGCCAATCGGCAGAAAATTTCTTCAGAGGATCGACCTCGGTGAACAAGTACAGGTACATAGAAGAGCTATGAAATTGTCGTGCTCAGTCTGAGCTTGGTAAAAGATATGTCCCCTACAGAAAAACGTGGACCCAGTTCTACATGCTGGAAGACCTAAAGAAAGAGCCGCTTACATAAATAAAGAGACGAAATATTTGTATACGGCGAGATTTACAGACGCTGCATCATATCAGACAAATGCAAAAAACATAGTGGCTGTGGTCACAGACCGAAAAGTAAACGTTACAAGTTGTGCCTCCATAGCCTAAGCCTCCATCTTAGAAGCGGAGGAGATAGCGATCGCACTGGCAATCAATGAGGGCAGGGAGGGAAAAGCTTCACTGACAATAATCGCGTATTTGAAAGCGGCATCTAGAAACTAGTAAAAGGGTAGAATATGTATGAAGGCACTCCAAATTCTAACCAAAGCTCACAAAGACTTCCCAATTGAGTACACCCAAACCATTATCTGGGAGTCAATGCACGAGGGCGTCACCGGGAAGCAGTTTTCGGACGAGGTGGCTTGAGGCTTCACAATTCACCGAGCTTCCTTGCACTCTGCAATAGAAGATCCAACGCCCCTAAACCCCAACTTTGGTACAATTTTTCAGTATTACAGGGACAATAGGAAACAGTACCCAGCACCGCATAAGAACCTCACAGCAATGGAATGTGCTGCATTAGGCAGAATCCAAACAAACACATACACAAACTTGCACAGGTTACATGTATTCTACCCTACAGCATACAGAGATATATGTCCATGGGGCGAGGCCACACTAACTCTGTTTCACGTGACGTGGGAGTGTACATATCACAATGAACAACACCACAGCATGAACAACACTCAGGAACAATGGGAGATACTGCTGTCTAGCTCGGCTATTGCTGATGAGCGTTGGCTGGCCCAATGGGTAGAGATGATGGCTAGGGCCAGTGGAGCCCTGAAATAGAGGCCCGACTATGCTCCACATTATGCGAAAATAAAGCTTCTCTCTCTCTCTCTCTCTGGTGTATATTGACGAAAATTAACACAAAAAAGACAGCACACTGTAAAGTAACATGAACTCACAAGAACTTGTCCTTTGTTTATCTTTCTGATGTGCTGTGTGTTTTTCTTTTTTTTTCGCTACTTCTCATCGCATGGTTAGGTTGCTTCTCCTTAGAAAAACAATATTTGCAGTGAAGCACGCTTTACAGTAAAGTAAAATTTTAGCTGTATACGAGTTTGGAGTCCGGGTTATTGTTTTTACGGCAGCACGCTTGCATGCCTCATCAAATGCAAATGTTGGCCATAAACGTCGGTGCACCATATCGGCGTCCCAAGTCAGTGAAGTCTACGAAAACACGAATAGGGCAAAAAATATTAACGTGATGAAGTCATATGACATCCACATCGCCAACGTACGTAGCGTCATTATGAGGTCACTCTGAAGTCACATCACGACAATTCACATGATTACATCATTGCATCACAACCTCACTTTGGCAATGGTGGGCTGATTAGTGAGCCAGTGGAAAATCACTTAATTTGCAGACAAGAATGCAATCTATCCTATGCGTGAGGGAGAGCAAAATCAATTTGGGTCCAGAAAGCTCACGATGGGTAGCGGGGCAGGTTCATTACATTGCCTGAGAAGAAGGAGAAGAAGGAGAAGAAGGAGAAGAAGGAGAAGAAGGAGAAGGAGAAGAAGGAGAAGAAGGAGAAGAAGGAGGAGAAGGAGAAGGAGGAGAAGGAGGAGAAGAAGGAGAAGAAGGAGAAGAAGGAGAAGAAGGAGAAGAAGGAGAAGAAGAAGAAGAAGAAGAAGAAGAAGAAGAAGAAGAAGAAGGAGGAGGAGGAGGAGGAGGAGGAGGAGGAGGAGCAGAAGAAGGAGGAGGAGGAGGAGCAGAAGAAGGAGGAGGAGCAGAAGAAGAAGGAGGAGGAGGAGCAGAAGAAGGAGGAGGAGGAGGAGCAGAAGAAGAAGGAGGAGGAGGAGCAGAAGAAGGAGGAGGAGGAGGACGAGAAGAAGAAGGAGGAGGAGGAGGAGGACGAGAAGAAGGAGGAGGAAAAGGAGAAGGAGGAGGAGAAGATGGAGATGGAGGAGGACAAGAAGATGGAGATGGAGGAGGACGAGAAGATGGAGATGGAGGAGAAGGAGAAGGAGATGTAGATGGAGGAGAAGGAGAAGGAGATGTAGATGGAGGAGAAGGAGAAGGAGATGTAGATGGAGATGGAGATGGAGGAGAAGGAGAAGGAGATGTAGATGGAGATGGAGATGGAGGAGAAGGTGGAGATGGAGATGGAGAAGGAGAAGGAGGAGAAGAAGATGGAGGAGGAGAAGGTGGAGATGGAGGAGAAGGAAGAGAAAGATATGGAGCAGAATGAGATGGAGGAGAAGGAGATGGAGATGGAGATGGAGAAGGAGAAGGAGATGGAGAAGGAGAAGGAGATGGAGAAGGAAAAGGAGATGGAGAAGGCGATGGAGGAGGAAAAGGAGATGGAGGAGAAGGAGATGGAGGAGGAAAAGGAGATGGAGGAGAAGGAGATGGAGGAGAAGAAGGAGATGGAGGAGAAGAAGGAGAAGGAAATGGAGATGGAGGAGAAGGAGATGGAGGAGAAGAAGGAGAAGGAAATGGAGATGGAGGAGAAGGAGATGGAGATGGAGGAGAAGGAGATGGAGAAGGAGGAGAAGGAGATGGAGGAGAAGGAGATGGAGAAGGAGAAGGAGGAGAAGAAGAAGGATGCTTTTCCTTTCGCCTCCGACTCGTGCTAGAGCCCTGTTACTTTTGGTTTTCGCGGCCGCTGTAAATATTTGGCAACCAATACACTCAAGCCTAATTTGTTTTTTATTTAGCGCCTCTCAAAATGAAGGGCAGTAAAATTAAGGTTATGCTCATTAAAATCGAAGAAGTGCACCCTTTGCGTATTGGCTTTAAGAAACGTTAAGGAACCCCAATTTCCTGAGGTTTCAACTGAATCTACATTAGGTCGACTTTTCAAACCTAAACAGTAAATTATTTAGACTGAATTTCTGCAATATATGGGATGCCTCACCTAACTCAATCATGAGTTCAAACTTATGTCAACGAACACTATGAAGAAGCCATGAAATACATGTTTCCTACTATTGCGTGAAGTGAAAAACACATATTTTTTGTTCCGCTTAATTGCTGAATTAAGACCACTTAACATATATTTGAAGCAACAAAGCTGGCCAAAAACCGTGGAAGGAGAAAATTGATTGGTTCTCGAAATCTCCTATTCGACAGTTTCTAACTTTCTATTTCCAAAATTTTTGTATCCCTCCACTTGCAGGACGTGTGACCCCAACAACAACAATTAAGGGTGAAAAGGAAACGGGGCGTTGTACCTCCCTATCTCAGACTCTTCTTGTCTCAGATGTGGTTAAGAATGCCGGGAAGCTGAGCCTACCACTGAGACGGGCCCTGCGACACCATTTAGGTAAATATTTTTCATTATTTCTTCTGGTGCTGTGGAACGTGCCGATATCGTTGCGCAATTGTCAACGCCGAAATTGACGCTGTCATAATATTAATTCATGAAACAAACTACGTTAGTTTCAGACTACGGCGACACACATCGGCTATTTTGTTATGGGAAGTGATGTCATCTCATGTGACATGACGACAAAAATTGTTCGCTTTGGATTGCCTTAGCGCGACAGATAGCGTGCAATATTTATATCGTGTTAGCTAGGTCATACGTGTGAATGCCAAAAAGAGGAAAAACCCCTTTTACACATTCTCATAAAGAAATCATTCCTGTTCTCAACTATGTATTTTCATAACGAGCACAACACTTAGCCTGTGAACGAAGCTATGGTACGCCAGAAACTATAAAGTTGGAAATGCGCGCCGTGTTTTTAGCGAGCCAAACACGACAAGCGATGGGCGCCGGCGTTGCCATAGAACGCGTCTTGCAAGCGAGCCGAGAAGTGACCCCGCCCGAACCGTATTTCTGTATCGTACACAGTGAGACCGTGGGAGCGTCTGCTACCCGACGCACGTTGTTCGTAGTAACCTTGCTAACGACGCCGTCGAAAAGAGCAGTAGCGAGATACTGCGTGAAGGCCACCATGAGATGACATTTCCTGTATGTCTTTACGAGACGCGCGCCTGAATTGGAAGTGGTCTTTCACGTCAGCAGGCGACCGAAATGCGAAAGAAAACGTTTGTCGTCGTAATCTGCTCGAGTTTTAAACCTTGAGGACATATAACATCACTTTCCATGTACCAATTTTCATAATTATTGTTGCATTCGTCTCAGTGATCGTCGCAACACGCGTTTTGCTGCTAAATAAGGCTGTCCAAAAAGTGTCGCATGGCCCCTTTAATGAACACCAAATGTTGGAAGTACCCGGAGCCCTCGTGAACGGCGTCCCTTGTATTGATGTCGTGCATTTGGGACGTAAAAATTCACATATTAATGTTAATATGACATAGCTAATCACCACAAAACGCTGAAGCGCTAAAGTATCCACAAACAACCCGCCTTGTTTAACGCCTACGACCCGTCTGTGTGTGTATTACGTTTGTGTGTTTGTATATCTGTTTGTTTTTACTTGTATCCCTTCCCCTCTCATATGCCTGATATTTTTATTTCCATCCGTTTTACCTTCGTGCTTTCTCTCTCTCTCTCTCTCTCTCTCTCTCTCTCTCTCTCTATATATATATATATATATATATATATATATATATATATATATATATATATATATATATATATATATATATATATATATATAGAACGCGTTATTTGAAGTTTGAAGGTCGTAGGTTCGGTTCCTGCTCATATAGGTAATTTTTTACGCACTTTTTGTTCTTCTTACTTACATTACATTGGTTCTAATAACTTTTCCTATACAATTCTTGGCATTATTTTATGTTAAATCTCATTAATATTGTAGCAAAAAACGAGCCCCTAGGTATAAACTTCTTTTCCCTATATATATATATATATATATATATATATATATATATATATATATATATATATATATATATATATATATATATATATATATATATATATATATATATATATATGCTTATTTATAACTCTGCGAAATGTCGCTATGACGCTACGAATAATGCATCGTTTTGGCATGGCACTGCGCGGTCTCGTAAGAACGTGAGTGACGCAGGGTCATTGACCTCTACTACACCTGTCCCTCTTGCCGAGCTAGCCTGGTCATAAGGAACGCCTGGAATTGACGACGGGCAGGGAGAGTTCAGGAGACGGAAGAAGGCAAGGGTGGATCAGGCAAACGTCTCGTAATCGCGACCACGAACACGCCTTTAGCCGGCCTGGAAGTTACGGCCGCTGGCGTGTTAGAAGCGCTCAAAGGAGTAGAACTGGGAAACAAGCTGGCGTGCTACCTAGGGAAAGCCGCGGGATGTAGAGACGAGAGATGCGCTGAGTTGACCGTGGCACGGGTCGGAGTGGGAGCACGCACGGATCATTATGCCGCCGCACGTCGGCAGAGAACACTGCGCCATCTGGCTGAGGTCATCGTGTGGGAAAGCCTGCAGAGAGAAGCGATTCAGCGCTATGTATAAGAGAATGACGTAATAAGCGGCGCTGCTGGGCGTGCGCTCTTGCGGCAGTTTTCTAAGTAAACCAGGTGCATACGTAAGCACAAGTACATGCAGCGATAAATAAAACGTGTTGTGGGGTCACTTGGTTCATACTGCGCAAAAGGTAATAACACAAATAAAGGCAAATACCGCAGCAAGAGGCACACGAAAGAGCACTTCTTTCATGCTCGTCGAGTTTTCTTCAACTTCAGTTGTGTAATTTCCTTTCTCTTTTTTTTTCCTCAAAAAGAGATTCGGTGAGGCAACGTTGCAAAAAGCAGCGCCACCTGTAGGTGATAGAAGGAAGCACAGTGAATGTTCGCGAATCCATTTGGGATGTTCAGAAACATTTCTGGCACTTCCACTACGGTCGGCCCGGGCCACCTGCTTCAGGAATCATTTTATGCATTCTTTCTTGTTTTTAGTTTATGTCTCCCTCCATTTTTATTTCAATCCCTATTTCTACACCCCTGCACAGGGTGACAGTACTCGCTCGTTCTCTTTGTGTGTGTGTGTGTGTGTGTGTGTGTGTGTGTGTGTGTGTGTGTGTGTGTGTGTGTGTGTGTGTGTGTGTGTGTGTGTGTGTGTGTGTGTTTGTGTGTGTGTGTGTGTATGCGTGCGTGCGTGCGTGCGTGTTTCGAGAGTTCCAGCTTTTGGTGCAAAGGAATACTGGGTGAATGTTTTACATGTTTACAAGGTTGTATTCATAAATTGTGTTACCTACGTATTATGGTGAAAAGTGTTTCATGATAGAGGAAAAGCATTTAGCCACATCTGACAATACTATATAAAGCCGTCTGTTTACAGCAAATCACGTACCTAGACTAACAGGCTTGAAGAAGTGCGGTACATCGACTATCATTCTGCTTTTGCCAGATCTTCTTATTGACCATGCCTCACCGCTGTGTTCTATTGGCTAAGGTTCTCGGCTCATGATCTGCAGGTCGCGGGATCAAATCTGGGCTGCGTCCGCTCCATTTTCGACGGAAGCGGGAATGCTGTAGGCCTATGTGCTCACATTGGGGTGCACATTAAAAAACCCCAGGTGGTCAAAATTTCCGAAGCCCTCCACTACGGCGTCTCTTATAATGATATGGTGGTTTTGGTACATTAAACCTCCCATATCTATCTTATCGATCACATGCTAGAGTAGACGGATGCACCTTCCGAGTTTTATGACACAACTCTTGCTAATCGAAAGGGCCCCAGTACTGCCCTTGACCGTTTATTTTTGTCTCACTCTGTCCCTCCTTTAGCGTTTTCAACGTTTTTAAAAACGCTTTCAACAACAAGCAGGAGATTTCGCAACTTTCGCAAGTGCCTCTGCCGGGACCGGAACTGGACGCGAGCTGTGGGGGTCGCTTCCGCCTGTTGTCCCAGACTGCGCCGCAGCAGGAAGTGTCTGAAGTAAAGCTCCCAGACAGAACCTAAGTGAAAGAGAAAATATGACTGCAATCAGAAAGTTCGTGAAAGGAAATGAGGGCTGTCAAAGAGCAGAAACCTCGAAATGGCTTAACGTCTCGCACGTACCCCCCACACACAGATATATATATATTATGAGACCACGTCCGGTACAGCAGCAACCAGGTTATCCTTTTTTAATACAGACGCACGAGCCAAAAAGCCAGCCCGCGTGACATACGATGATGATCACTACAATGGTTTGGCCATATAGATGAAGATGAAGTACATAGTCAGCGCTCACAATATATATATATATATATATATATATATTAGGGGAAAGAAGTGTATACCTAAGGGCTCGTTTTCCCGTGTTTTTAACACAATAATAATGATATCTAACATACAGTAATGCAGAGGAATGTACAGTGGAAGTTATTAGAACCAATGGAATGTAAGTAGGAAGAAAAAAAAGTGGATGAAAAAATAGCCGGCCGTGAGCCTGCTCACGGCTGGCTATTTTTTCATCCACTTTTCTTTCTTTTTATTTACATTCCATTGGTTCTAATAACTTCCCCTCTACATTCCTTGGCATTACTGTCGCTTAGATATCATATATATATATATATATATATATATATATATATATATATATATATATATATATATATTTATTTATATCCTTATTTTGTGACCTTCTGGTCAGCAGCTGAGCATTCTAGCCACTGATCCATCGAGGTGGTAAGAAAGAAGAAAAAAAAAGAGAAAAGGGGTAACAAAGAATGAGAGGGAAAGAAAAAGGGAGCTCTGCTTGCTGGCATTTTCCTGGTAGGAAAATGGCTGTTTTGTTGTTTTGTTTTGTTTTGCTTTCACTACAGACGTGGTACCAGACTTTCTGCAAACGCATAAAAATAACAACCGTACATAGAAATGTCACGCCTTTTTTTGGTCGTCCCTTATTTTTTGTTCCACGAACTCACGCCAAGCTTTAACTGTCTTATTTTATTACGCAAGCGTACAGAACCCATTTGCTTAACGTATACTACGACAACTCTTTCCCTTCATCTTGCTCCCTATCTTGCCTAAAAGCCACCGCGCAGGGAGTGGGCCACCGGGGAAGCCTATTCAGTCTAAGCGTGCGTGAAAACGCGGCCCTTTGCGCCAAACTATAAATCTACGCAATCAAATAGCAGTTTAATGGGTCTTGCGAAGCACTTGCGGTAGGTGTTTTCTGTAGTTTCGTTTTTCTTTTTCACCTGCTTTCCATAACCCCCTTCCATCTCTCCTTACAACTACGAGTGGTAAAATACAAAAACTAACGGACGCCGGTTGGCACTTACGACCTATGAATCCATGAGCGAGACAAACAACTTCCGCAGCAACGGTGGGTTCCATTTACGGCCAGTTCTTGGCTATGTTCTGCGGTTGAAGTTCGACAGTGCCTCGACGAACAGAGAAGTTGTTGTGTTACATAGATCGATATTTCGCTGCCGCACACCCCGCGTGATGCCTTTTACGAGCTGGGTGTGTTAAGCTCCAGCTGCGTCGATTGCAAATTTGCTGTTTTGTATCGATCAAGGTGTAAGGAATCAATATACCCGATTCATTCCCACACACAAAAAAAAGGAGTACGGGGGTCTTCATTGTAAGCACCGAGAAATTCGTTTGCAACGAAGGAATGTACAAATGGGAAAATTTGGTTTAACTCTCCTTGAAGGGAAAGCTGCACAACATCATGTAATGTTTTTTGTTGTTTTTTTGCCGTCAGATAATCTTTGAGCGTGGCGCAATCTATAGTACGCATTTACTCAAAGCATCACAAGGAAGTCATCACTTTTTTTCCTTTCTTGTAATGCACCTTGGGAGATCGTAATAAAGCTAAAAAGAGAGAAAAAATTGAATAACGTCTAGCGAAAAAGCTGGAGGGTATTGAAACGCTTTGCTGGTCATGTAGCTAACATGCACGAAAGCCACTGCGAAATCTTTATAGATGCGCCTTCACCATCGGAGGCGCAGGCGTATGCGGGGCCATTTTTTAAAATCTTTTTTGGGTAATGTGACATAACTAAAAAAAAAACTCCCTGTCCTTTATGCATTCGACTAAGGCGACTCCACGGCGAAAGCATTTTTTTTTCTTTTCACTCCACGTTCTTATTCACCCCTGTAACCTTATGAAATCTTCATGCAAATGACATGGCCTTACGTTACCTCCAGTATCAAAAGCATAGCAAGCTTTGTGAACTTAACCTGTTTTGCCAGTGCCAGCATAATCATTCCATCTTTGACAAAGCGACGAGTCCACGTGATTATTTCATTGCGTGAAGTCATTTTAAGTGACGTCATAGTTACGTCACGAATTCTGACAATCACTTACATTGTGATTACGTCATATGGTGACGTCACCACGTAATTATGGTGTTTACTACATCATTCGGGGTGACGCCGATGCCGCCAATGCCGCCAATGGTCAATTTTCCCGTTTAATGGGCATCTGGAGATATTGAAATAAATAAATGCTATATTTACATCACAAATTTTGGCAATCTCTTACATCGTGATGACGTCATATGTTGACGTCACCACACAATGATGATGTTTTCTGTATCATTCAGGGTGACGCCAATGCCGCCAACGGACATCTGAGGCTTTCAGTTTGGTATGTCTTTTGCGTAGTCCAGATTTCCCAGCCCACCATATAGGTAAGGACTCTATCAACTTCATTCACGTGATTTTTTAGCATGCACCTTAAGCGCACATCACAAGCAGTACTTTTAGCATTCTTACCGCATTAGAACTGGTATAACAACAAATAGGTTTAATTTCTTTGAAAACCTTCTTGTATAACAAGCAGTGAAATTGCAGCTATTGATTCGTTCTGAGACGCGCCCACGAGGCGGCTAAGATTGCAAAACGATAGCGCGTGCTCACTTTGTAGCACCAAACTGTTCTTTTTCAGTCCAGTGAAAGGCAAAATAACAAATGTTAAGGTAAAATGCAAAGTACATGTAAGTACTCTTGACTGTAAGTGCTCTGAATGTAAGTACTCTGAATGTAAGTACTCTGAATGTAAGTACTCTTGACTAATTATGTTAAGATCGAAACGAACACAGCGACGAATGCGCACGTATCTGTGAACGGAAAGATTATTCATGGGAGGGGGTCGGGAACCATCTCAGATGGAGTGGCTAAGAAGCTGGTACAGTGGGGGCTGGACAACCCATCCCGATGGGGTTTGGGGGAGGGGTTCGCAAGCAAGAAGAAAAATAATACTGCACAAAGTTGGAAGGGAAAAAAAACAATGTTCATTTTCTGCATGGTTTCCACGAAGCTGCAGTTTACAAACACTGATCGCAAACAAGGAGCCTACTTTAAATACATATTATAGTGGAGAAACCACGGAAACAGAGATATGCGCATATGAATTTCTATGTTCTTGTTTCTTTCTCCCATATCGTGTATTTATGTCAAAACCAATCACCCGAATTTCAGCTTTAACTTCAATTAGGTCAAAACGTCAGATAGGAAGTGACAAGAGAAAGAGGGAGGGCGCTCCTATATCATGCCAGTGGCTACATGTTGCCGACCTTCGACCTAGGGCCCAGAAAAACTGTGACATCAAGATTGGTGGTCGTAAGCCAAGACCAATTCGTAAGCCACCAGAAAGCATGTATTGCAGAGTAAACAAATATTTCACTGCACACAGCCGCCGAGTTACATCACATAAAATCCAGAACAGCAGACACTACTTAAAGTAAGCAAAAAGAAAAGCGTTGAGATGGGTTTCCCGCATTCAAGTGAGAACTTGTCAATTACTGAAATAAACGTTAGACAGTACACGAATTATGCAAATAATTTCATAATAATCAACGGTGAAAACACGATATCGGGAGATTTCACGGATACATTTGCACTCGCAATTACACGCGTTGACTATAGTAAATCAGCGATACGGTCGCCTTTTTATCTTCAAAATCTGCGCTGTACTGGAAACATGAGCTAGATGGCACACATTTTTCCTCCTATTTGCAGTGTATATGCAACCACTTTATGCTCGCGCATTTCTCAATCAGTAATCGTGCTGAGACAAATAACTATCTTTTAAACTACTGTTGCCTGTCAACAAAGAATTAGAAAATAATTTTTTAGGCAGGGCAACCACTTCCGTAAACACCTACTACTTGATACGCACACTGATTACGAAATTACGCTTCTGTCCGAGATGATAGATCCCGCCCTTCTTTAACTATTTATGTTCTTCCCTGCATATATTCAAGTGATGTCAGAATATACCTGGTACTTTTTCTTTCTTCTAACTTTCTCCAGTTAATCAAGGGTGTTTCGACATCCAATGGCTATCTTTTGAGAGACATTTTAATTACTTGCCCTTCTTCCTTCAGATTTCAAGCACGGGTACCGTGCATGGCGTTTCAATTAACGCCGCTGCTTTACTCCCCATTATTGACCATGCCTAGCCTATTGCCTCCTACAGAGCAGTGAAAGTGATTAGGACGTCCAATCGAGCGACCTACGCTGCAACTTGGTTCCCCGAATAACTGCCTTTCATCTTTTCGCACGGTCGCAACCCGCTCAAGCACTAATGTTACGCGGACCAGCTTCAAACGACAAAATTATTCTTGTGATAGCACTGACATAATACTGTTTCGCCAGAGAGGTACGTGATCAAGTGCATTTCTCTGCCATGAGATTGCTTCGATTACCCATTTACCAATACAGGGAGAAGCCTAATTACCGCTTTATTTTTAGCTTAATTGCGTCCTTCCTTTTGGAAAAAAATGTGAAGCAACTCTAGTTAAATACATACACCGAATTACACCGTCTACATGCATTCTATGCAACTCGTTAGACGTATATGTCCGTGCTGCGGGACCACACTGACTCTGTTACAGACCACGTGAAGGGAGAGAGAGAGAGAGAGATAAAGATGCAAGCAAAGGCAGAGAGACTAACCAGATGAGCATCTGGTTTGCTACCCGGCCCTGGGGATAGAATGAAGGGTAGAAAAAAGGTCGCAGAAAGATAAGAAGGTAAACACAATCATGAGTACACTCGGAGGGAGCACGCACAGTCTACAGGTGGTCGCTCAGGTTTGTTGTCTTGAAGTAAAGTAGGAGTGCTTTAGTCGCTTTCTGCGCATTCCGACCGCACGAAAGCGCACACTACACTTTGGAGAAAACAGCATAAACAACACAGATTAACAGTAGGAGAAACTGTTGTCCATCTAGAGCTGTGCGCCGCCGCCGCCGCCACCTGTTTTTGCTCACGCCGTTCGCGCTGCCGTTGAAGTTCCTAAATAGACCACGCCATCGCCGCCGCCGTCGAGCAATAATTGTGGCGCGCCGCCATTTCTTTTATTTTACCCCAAGCGGACAATCTGGGTATAAAATGCACCATTTCACCTGCTCTTATGTGGCTTTAAGATTTCTTAGAAGGGCATTTGCGGTGTCTTTGACTGCCCCTTTGTGTTCGTCTTTTCATGCCATGTCCATTTAGGAGCCCTAAAGCTGCTCCTAAAGGCAAACAATTGAGCTTGTTGTTCTATATTGGTGTAACTCGTCCTTTTGGTACCCTTCGAATATCTAAATACGCGCACAGTATTTTTGCGATCACTGCGTGGCTTTCGAGCAAGCGGTTCTACTGTTACTCAGACGCTTCAATGTACGCAACACACTGCTTCTTTCCTTAAAGACGGAAAAAGGAGTGACGTCAAAGTGTTTGACTATTCGAAGGTCTTTGAAATGGTTTTCCTTGCTAAAGTTTTAACTTCTTCGGAATTTTATTCCAACAACAAGCTAATTATTTGTATAGCATATTTATGGCTTTCGCGCTCGACATTTGTTACGTTTAACCACGCGAAGTCATCCGACGCACTTATCAAATCGGAAAGGGGCATCAAGGACGAGGGCTTGGTCCATGTATGTTTATTGTTAATGTAAATAATGAAGAGAAAATTATCAGTCATACTCAATTTAGACTTAGAATGTTTGCTGTCGACTGCGTTGTCTGCAGAACCATCTCTAATGCCGAAGATTAGGATGCTGAAGTGTTTTTTTTTCCTCGTCGTTTTGTAATGGCAGTGGAACATGGTAAAAGTCAATAAGACAGTAGCCACGATCTTTAAATAAGAAACAGCCTTTTTATTTCACATACGCTAACGATGCTGTAAGTCCAGTAGGTCTTATGTAGTTCGAAAACATTAGTGTAACTCTCACAGAAAATTTAACATAGCGCACGCATGTCGAAACGATCTGTGTGTTTAGAAAAAAGTGGTTAACGATTTATAATACTAGGTACTCCACTATCGAGGCCGTCGCATCAACGACGGTCTCGGCACTAGCTACCAAACTCTTCGAAAGCTTTGACGTGTCTGATGCACGTCAAGCAACTCGACAAAACAATGCTGACGGGTGATCGTGGTGGTGGTGCTGGTGGTAATGTTGCC
The DNA here is from genome assembly GCF_043290135.1 of Rhipicephalus microplus. NCBI lineage: Eukaryota > Metazoa > Arthropoda > Arachnida > Ixodida > Ixodidae > Rhipicephalus > Rhipicephalus microplus. The sequence continues at coordinate 37,650,095 of NC_134708.1, forward strand.
CCAGGCGGGGTCAGCCTGCAGACCCGGTTGGCGATTTCTCCTCCTTGGTGACTCTTTCTGAGTAGTATGGCTCACCATACGTTACTTAATCCCATTTCTTCTATAAAGCGTAAGATTATGTTAGCCACTTGCTTGCGCATCAGCCGCACACCTGCAGGAAACATATCGACATCACAGTATGCGTGAGGCAACCCTTCTGTTTTGATGTTGTCCATCAATGCCTCTATTTTACAGCAAAACCGCTTGCATGGCAAATGATGGTGCTAACAGCGCATAAGACTTCGGTGAGACTGGAACATGCGTTAGTTGCTTCGTCGCCTCACAACAAGCATAACATTCCTTTGTTAGTTTCTGCTTAAAAAAGCAATAGCGATTATATTTCCCCGCTACTACCACCTACTTGGCGCGCGCATGTTTTATGGCTGAAGCTTTTCTCGAACATCGGCGTACTAGCGATGATGTTATTCTCCTGCATAAATAAGATAGTTCACACTGGTTTTAGTGTCCTAACACCCATATTCTTCGCTGCATCTTGTGCACGTCATACCCAGTCATTTGACAATCTAAATGTTTATTAGCTGTTAGATCAATTCAGATTTGTATTCGTTGCTCTCTCCCTTTTTTGTGTTTCCTTTTTCCTAGTGAGAAGTAATCATTTTGCAATATATTCAGTGCAAGTCGCAAAATTTTCTGCGAAAAGAAAAAATAATAACATAAAAATATTTTGTGATATACAGTGCACAACAAAGCACTATGGTTGTGCTGTTGAATTGATGGTTTATTTCAATTTTTACGGGTACGCTTCCCGTGCAGCTGCGAAAATGCTACATTTAGTCACACACTAAGAAACATTATTGAGGTATATCAGGTGACTGCTCACAAAGGAGGTCGCAAAAAAAGATTTCCAGGGAAAACAAGAAAAACATGGTAAAACAATATAAGAAATCAGGGCAGGTTACAAAACCCAGATGCAAGTTTCGTTGAAATCTGTGCAAAAGTTGCTATCACAGAAGAGTTGAACTTAATTTACACTGCGCCAAAGCCAATAAAAATGTTTTATGAAGTCTTACGAATATCACGTCAGAGAACTTGATTTTTATAGGGAAACGTTGGCAGTGGCTTGATCGTAAGGCATGATCATAAGCTTTTGATGGAAATTTCGCCTTTCTCTGAGGTTCATAACTTCACTGCAAAACCAAGCGATGCAGAAAAATATTTTTGGAAGAGTTTACACCGGTACTGCTGTTTGTCAGGGTGAAGTATTTGTGAAAGGGGGAGCCAAAGGCGGCTTATCTTAATAGAAAGAATTAATAATAAAGAGAACACGCACTGCATCAGCGTGCATGGTTGCTCTAAATTCAATATCCTGCATTGTAAAATCTCACAGACAACTTATCTTGTGCACATCATTAATAATTGCTATTCTTTGACGTCCAAAACAACCATGTGATTATAAGAGAGGCCTTGTTGTGCACGTTGAAGACTTGTCTTGGTAAAAGCTTAGTTCAGGCTTGTACATCGAGATATCTACTTATAGTTGAGTAGCTATTCAATTTGAACTTAGTTTTAACAATAGTCGCTGTAGTGAACTGAAGCACAAAACTTTTGTCGTTGGTGCACTTCTTGAACGCAACGCCGGTGATTAGGGTAGATTGAATTTTTCAATCTTCGGCTTCAAAGCTGGTACGTTATCGAAAGTTGAGCACGTTAATTTTTTATCAGATGGCGTGGAAAACAGTGGAACTCAGTTTCGTTTCCCAAGTCAGTCAACTCTTTAGTTTACTCTCTAATGTCACTAGTCTCACAGCGTAGAACTTCGTATGCTCGACGCTTTTCTATGCGAAATAAATAGTGAATGGATCACTCTCTTACGCAACGTGGGATTCTGTGACGCACATGCCTGATGCGAGTTGATCCACTACGTTCTCGGTGGAAGAACGTATTTCTGGGAATAATAGAAGAGAGATCAGTTGAGCGCGTCTGTAAAGGTCTGTGCAAAATTAGCAGTAATGTGCAAACTACAATTACTACATAGACAACGGATAATGCTGACTACAAGCGCCGACTCATTACTGAAGCTTTATTAGCGAATGTTTTAAGAGTGTGTAATTATAAAAGTGGTCAACTATTTAGAGCCCGTGGTACTATACTATAGGAGAGCGTAAGCCATTCCGTGGGCCTGGCGCCGAACGGCCCGGGTTAGGTACGACTGTGTTTAGGAAAAAATTTTAACCATTTCAAGTACTTCGTACTTAACTATGCGAGAGAACTGAGCCGTCCCGATTGCTGAGAGAAATCGCTTGTGTGTTCAGAAAAAGTGGTTAAAGCTTTAGAGTACTAGGTACTCCACTCTGCGCGAGCATAAAGCCGTCCCGTAGGCCGATTACGATGGCCCTTCATTTATGAGCCCAGTTTTTAATGTCTCTTATGTATGTTTAGAAAAAGTTGGTAACAATTGAGAGTACTAGGTACTCTACTATGGGAGAGCGTAAAGCCGTCCCGTATATACTATGTTACTCTAAGGTCCTGCGGAACATAGAGGCTTCTTCTCCTAATATCTACGTTACGAATAGCTGTTCTTCACGTCACGTCAGGCCTTTTTCACTGATCTCAAGCATATCAGTTCACTGTAAAGACTCGTGCTCATTTCATTGGTTTTTGGACAAAAAATTAAATGCGAAGCATTTCTTCGAGAACTTCAGTGACTCTGATATCATCTATCTATCTATCTATCTATCTAGCCGCTTACACTTGGGTGCCCTCGTGGTCCCCCCCCCCCCTTAACTTGGCGTCAACCAAAATTAGCATGGGAGGGTAGGATGGTTTGACGAATATGACGCGCTGGTCAAGACATGAATAAAATCACAATGCTATCGCGTGCATTGTCAAACACTTCCCGCCAGACAGTGGCACATGCCCACAGACGGGTATGCACCCCAAGTATGCGGGTAAGTGCCACAGGAATGCGGGTATGTGCCCAGGAACGACGAGAACACATGGGCCATTTTAATTTATGAGCGTTAAGTAATACCCTACATCGGTAGCGTCGACCCAACGAAGGCATTGAATATATGTCTGTGTTGACAAAAACCTGACCTTGGTAGCGTTGACTCCCCGACGAATGCAAACAATAAGTGTCAGGGTCCCAGCAGGAATTGAACCCGAGAATTCTGCGTGGCAGTCAAGCATTCTACCACAGAGCTACTCCCGGTTTCGAAACCACTTATCAAATCGACGCTAATCTTCGTCAAACGTCTATACTGGTTTCAGTGCTGCCTACCCAATTTTATAGCCCCACTGCGGTGGTCTAGTGACTAAGGTACTCAGCTGCTAACCCGCTCTTCGCGGGCTCGAATCCCGGTGGCGTCGGCTGCATTTCAGATGGAGGCGGAAATTGTGTAGGCCTGTGTGCTCAGATTCTTGTGCACTTTCAAGATCCCCAGGTGGTCGAAATTTCCAAAGCTTTTCACTACGGCGTCTCTCATAATCATATGGTGGTTTTGGGACATTCACATGTCAATCACAACCCAATTTTATAAACATTACATATGTCCTCCTTTAATACAGCCGTCACGTCGGCTTAACATCAGTTGTAGTTAGGGGCCATGCGCTGAAATTGATTCATGTAGAAGTGACTCATACGAGTGCTATTGTGGAACTACATTCAATGGCGGTAGGGTTCACGCGATTTGGCTTTGCAGCCTTCGCATCCAATGCCAAGAAAAGCTGTCGTTGAGTATAGTATTGTACTCATGGATCACCTGACAGCAAGATTCTTGAGGCCGTATGTTTGCTGCTGTTATCGCGATCGGGAGGTCATCTGTACTATAGCCGCTTACAAGCCGGAAATGCAAAAACACGTTCAGCGAGGTAGGGTATGCGCTAACAATCCCCTCTGTTTTCCACCTCCGATTAATCCTAACTTAGCCGTGCCACTTGTTCGAAACCCCGACAGGCTACAAACGAGGTCGAAAGAAAAGCTGACAGCGATCGAAGCTTTCGGCACTGAAACGCCAATCAGGGTAATTAAAGCCGGTCTTGTTTGCGAGCGAACGAACCTGTTAACGACGTTGATGGTAGACAGGGAGTGCTTCGCGGAGATTAGGAGGAATTAACGCAGATCTATGGGGCTACATCTCGTCTATCTTTTCCCGCCTCTTCACCGCTTTCTTTCCGTATCAATCTCTTTCGTTCAACGACTGCGATCTGCCATTTGTAGAAATTTCTGGACGCCCGACTAATTTAGGAGACTTGCTCATTTCTGTTCTTGGGTATGTGTCGTTCCTGCCAGCAACGAGTGTGTTTTAATAACAGGATAGCCAAGTGGGAAAGTTGGTATCCCACTTTGTTAATAAATGACACGAGACGAAGAATGAGACACACACAAGAAACGCTGTTTTAGTGGTGCGAGAATGACATGGTAGGGGTCAGTAGGCAAGACAAGAGCTTTAGGAAGAATCAGCGTCTTGAATTGGGCTGGTTGGTACATACCGACTTGGAATGAATAAACAGCGCCGGAAAATGACGGAGACGAGAAGACACAAACACTGCCCTGACTAACTACCACTGTGTCAACGTAGCTCACTAGCGCTTCGAAAAGATGAAATGAAGTTTCTCTCAGAAGTGTCAATTGCATGATTCAGCGATAACTTCTTTCTCGATACGTTTACAATGAAAAACAAACTAAGTGCATTTGTTGCTACATAAACGAATGGGGCAGCTCTTTCAACGAAGCGTGGGCAAAGCTCGCGGCAATGGCATATGAATGAGGGAAGAGGGTATGATGGTACTCTCCTTCTTATCCTTCAATACAAGGAGCACAAATTCTGCCCCATCCTTTGAATTAATCTGGGAGGGAAGCGTTGCAATCAATCCGCGGCCCCATGGTGCTCGTGTTAGTAAAAAAAGTTTGTTGTTAGAATTTTAAATAGTGCGGTTCTTGCAGCAGTGATATCACATTCTCATATACTATGCTGTACGCCTTCGTAAATGTTTTCTTGCTCCATGCTGAAAATTCCACCATCATCTACGTGCATATCAACGCAACACTTGGGTTCCTGCAGGCACCAATGACGACAATGCGTTCTCATCTAGGCAGTAATGAAATGTTGCAGCCCGAAATCAGAAGCGGCCGCAATTAAAGACCCACCCATCTTTTGCGGCCGGCGCAGTCTCGAGGGCCACATATCTGTACACTATTCGGCGCCGAGGTTTTTGTGTACGGCGCTGCAACCAAAATATTTGACTTATGTCAAGGTTCGCTTGAAAGTGAACCTGGAAGACAATCTAGTTAAATGCTAGGTTGCGGTGCGCCCATAAAGTGAATTTGATAACGTGGCATCCTCTGTGAGAAAGGTTGTGCTCCCGGCAGCTGCCCTGAGGACGCTAATGCGATACCCACTCAAATGAACTCACCTGGTCTACCAAGTCCTTGGGACGGCGTACACCCTGCTTGAGTTATTTAACTGGAAGCGCCAGTCGGATCTCGCGCACCAAGAATAACGTACAGATGAGCTTGATAGTGGGTCTCTCTCGTTCTCCCAGCTTTCTGGTTTCAGTTTCACTGGCCAATTCAATCGCCGTAACAGTACTCCTTATTAGGCTATGTATAGTCAAAACTGTGTTTGTTCAAGCGTTCAGCAGGCTCTTGTTTTTTTTCTAATCATAATCCCCAAGTCTCAACACAAAAGTAACATGAGAGTGAAGAATGATAAGACGAAAATTGTATTTGAATACAGACCCTAAATACGTAATTTAGCAATTCACGCAATTGGATCCTTTTGCTTCGTAGCCATTAATGCATTTTGGTTACTTAAATAAGTTCAACGCACACACGAACTGTTGCTCGGAAGGTTTTGCTTTCTCGTCGTTTCTTTTTTTTTCGCGCGCGCGCGCGCGCGCGAGTGTGTGTGTTTGTGTGTGTGTGTGTGTGTGTGTGTGTGTGTGTGTGTGTGTGTGTGTGTGTGTGTGTGTGTGTGTGTGTGTGTGTGTGTGTGTGTGTGTGTGTGTGTGTGTGTGTGTGTGTGTGTGTGTGTGTGTGTGTGTGTGTGTGTGTGTGTGTGTGTGTGTGTGTGTGTGTGTGTGTGTGTGTGTGTGTGTGTGTGTGTGTGTGTGTGTGTGTGTGTGTGTGTGTGTGTGTGAGTACCAATTAGCCACTCCCCGCCATGGCGGTCTAGTGGTTTTGGTGCTCGACTGCTCACCCGAAGGTTGTGGGATCTAATCCCGGCTGTGGCAGCTTATATTTGGTGGAAACGAAAATTCTCGATACTATATGGCACCTCTCATAATCACATCGTGGATATGTGCCGTTAAGCCCCAGCAAATTTTGTTACATTTACCACGCGTATTACTCTTTTTGAATATACACACGAATGAACACTTTTTTTGGAGATCACAATACTCTTGTCGAAGAGCCATGCCATTTTAAAGAGCGTTAACGAGTCTCCCTCTTCCAGGAGGGTCATACAGGCGGCAAGTCTAGACTAAGCATGACGAGTAACACTCTTTTTGTTCGCTCAATGTTTTCAATCGACGATATCAGAAATTACAAAGCCCCACCAACTGTTCAGAAGAGACCTATTTTGGATTTCTTAGGCTAGTTTTCATGCGTTGCAGTCTGCACAACTAACGGTGACAAATCATCTTTTCCAAAAAGCATGTACAAGTGCACTTGGCTTCGCGGTGATGTGACCGCTCAGTGCACGAAAGCGTAGTGAACTTTATGTATTGCGCATCATTGCTTATTTGCAGTAAAGAGACAAAAATAATCTATGGCTTTCTTATAGAATAGTGCACGAAAAAGAATTTGAGCGGACTCTTTTGGTTGTAATCTGTCTGACCAATTTGTGTTTATTGGATTCAGTGCTTATAGATAGTCCTTATAACCCTGAGAAGGATGCGTACATGGAGAGAGGGAGAAACAACATTTATTTGTTCCGGAAGGAAGAGAATCAGGTGCCTATACATCCGATTCCTGACTAAACCCATGTTGCGACGAAAGTACCATCCTCTCCGGCCTCTCACAGGTCTTCCTGACAGCCAGGGGCTGGACGTCGCAGCTGGGGTCGTAGATAGCAGTGGTTCACCAGGCTTGACAGCAGTCCTGGTACGCAGGGCATCAAAAGAGCATCTGTTTTAATGAGCGAACTTCTCCACAGTTTGAGCATGCATAGGTGCTCTATCTCCGCAGGTAACATACTCAAGAAGCTCCTTTAGGGGTAGGAATCCGTTTGGAGCATTCTCAGCATTACAGGCTGTGCTCTATAATGTTTATGAGAAGGGCATGGGAACACCCGTCTGATTCCTCTGTAGTTCGAGGTAATCTCGTAAAAGGTGACGAGCGGATCATCGACTCGAGCTGTTCCGAACCATTAGGGAGCCCCTCATCACCACGGCATAAGAGTCCTCGCACCCGATTATGAGTGAACTCACTGAAGTTTGGGTGGCCCGGTATTGCGTCCTTACCCAAGTGAGCGGGGAACCAGATGATGTGGTGAAGTTCGTTCTGGAGGGACTTGTCTTTTTAAGAACCCTCGCGGTCTCTTTTCGGACTAGACCCTACTGAAAGGCCCTTAGAGCAGCTCGAGAGTCCGTATAAACAGTGGTGCGTATAGGATCTAGTAGCGCCATAGTCACCTCTACCTGTTCAGTTACTTCTGCCATTGCGGCGCGAAGTGAGGCGGACGACAAGAAATCTCTTTTGTAGTCAACTACAGTGACCGAAAATCTGCCAGTGTTTTTGTTACGGGCCGTGTCTACGAATGCTTCTCTGCACATTAGATTCTTTAGGAGTGCCTTTGCCTTCACGAGCGGTCAACCTTTGTTAAATTGTGCATTCATGTTTCTTGGGCATGGGTCAACGATGAAGAATTCCCAGGCTTGATTGCCTTGCCGAATCGCCTCACCTTTGTTAATGCCAGCTTGCAGGCCTGCGGCGCCTAACACGTCTCGTGCTGCTGTGATACCGCAAATCTGGTAATTTGTGCCATTCTTTGATCTTGTATATATGGTATTATGGACCCCTGGCATCAAAAGCATCTTTGTGCTGGCTGTAATTATGATACCGAGCACTTTCTTGATGTTTTTGCGTACGAGTGTATGCCTTACTCTTTTAGGATTTTATTCTATTAAGAGCCGTTCACGCAACCCATATGTCGTTCACGCAACCCATATGTCGTTCACGCAACCCACAAGAAAAGCATGACGATTGCCAAGCAGCATGACCCTCCCTATTCTGCCTTTCCTACTGGAAGCTTTCATGATTAGTCTAACGTTTTTTTTCTCTTTGTGCTTAGATTAGAGCTGCCCTGACATTACATGGTTTGCCGTCTATCGCAAGACCCAAGATCTTAATAGAATCAACGTGGGGGATGTTACGTCGGTCTCGTGTCTGAATATTTAGGGTTATATTATTAAAGGATGTTAAACTCCTAGCCCCTTGTCGTGCTTTTCTATAAATGAGGAGCTCGCACTTCTCCACAGAAAGCGTAAATCATGTGTTCGCCAGGAAAGGCTCAATTCTATCGAGAGCTTCTTGGAGAGCTTGTTCGTTAGCAGCATCTGAACCTCCTGGTACCAAATCGTTATATCGTCCACCTATAATGCATGGCAGATGTGCAGTATGGCTGCAAGCTTTTAGGATAGTTTGCTCGTGATCATAGTAAATTAAAAGGGGCAAATGACACCCCTTGCAAAGTACTTTTATTTCAATGTGTATATATTCCTGACGATAAATAAAGAAACGAAATGATTGTCTTGTCATTACATAGCAACCTTTTATAAGCTGGTTCTTTTTTTTACGTTATATGGTGCGTCACCTCTTTCATGGCGTAAAAAAGCGTTCATTGTTACCCACTACTTACTCCATTCATTAGTATACCTCTATCAGTAATAGGTGACACGAAACAGTTCTTCGCATTGTCTCAACATTCTCATGCAGATTCGCGAATGATTTTCTTTATTTAACAATCCACAATTCATTTGATTCTTTCAGTGAAGTTCATCTCCTTCTTTTCAACATGGGTGGCTAGTTGGTTCTCTCTTCATCATGTTTTCAGTGTTCTTGTTTTCCCATTTTAATGTCCTTCCCAAGAGTGTTTTCATTATTTTTCATTTTTTTCTATCCCAAGCCTATGCATAAATCTTGGACACCGACGCTTTTCTATTCGACGTGCCTAAGATCTACAGCGAACCAAGCTGTTCTTGCTTCAACTTTCAAATAGCTTCTGCTTTCCAAATCTTTTTAACTCTGGTCTTTTCGAGGCTCAGACATCCAGTTCTATTTCGTTTTGAACAGACCCTTTCATTGGTCGATGTCTCATATCCGCACACACCGACCTACGCAGTCTCAATCTCCTTTTATTTTTCAACGTGTACCATACCTTTATTTTGTTCAACTTATCGCAACAGTGAATACACCTTCTTCAGAACAATCATGCCGGTTACGTTTATGGTGCATCTGGCTTTGCCAACCTTCTTTATGTTGTTCAGCGTTTTACTAACTTACGCAGCAGACAATGTCTTCCCTTTCTGTGTTATACCTCGTGTTCTTGTCAATTAGATGACCCTCTGACAGACCTCAAGAAATCCTTAGCACATGTAACAAAGAAGCTCTATTCTAATGTATCTTGTATTGCGTATTCTATAAACACTATGGTTCTTCTTTTTTAAAGTTTCCGTTCCTTAAAACCTGAGACCACAATGTACAGTTTCTTTTTCTTTATTACTTATTGACTCAGCTATTCGTCTCCCGCTTTTTAAGAGGGTTGTTCATTTTTCTTTTATTTGCCTCGTATTTGAATAATTCGCTTTTCTAAAATCCTCTCACTGTCGTCTTTCTGTTTGTCCACGATTTTCACTTTTTTTTTAAATCTTCGCAAACACCATCGGCCCAGAAGTGATCTGTCGTTGCCATGGTACCGTTTGTTTATCGAAGTGCCTTTTACATTTTTTTCTTTTTTCTTTCAATCATTTTTTCTTCTCTTTGTTTTTCGATTTCCTGTGTCACATCAACGTCCATTACCGAGGAGTGAAATTTCACTCTAACCCAGACCTGTCGTGTCTACAAACCTCTCCATGGCCATTCCGCCTTCTTCGTTGCTAGCTTACCTGTACTTCACGCTTCTAGCTCGGGAGCCGAGTGACGTTGTGCTCTTCAACTCGGTGAGTGTGCTTTTCTTCGAACCGACGATGGAGCGAGCCTTCGAGCACAAATAAAGCTGACGACACTGCTTGAAAAGGAGCCATTGAATAAGACGCACTCAACATGTCTTTGGCAAGGAAACAGAAATATGCGAAGGGTGTTCGGAAGTGCAAAATTTAAAGATGACAAAAAACAGAAGAGGGGAGCTCGTGGGCTGGGGGGAAAACATTTGATGGGGAACTGGTGTTACTTTTTTTTCATAGATAGTGTTGACCTTTTTTTCTGTTCAATGACCGAAAATAAAACAGAGAGCCCCGATGCTGACCAATGCATACTAAAGCCAACTTTTAAAGTCGGCTCCACCTCAGCTTCACTAGGCGTGCAAAAAAGCACGCTCTACAGTAACACAGGCGCAGACCATTTTTATTTGGGGAGGGGGGCGGTTGAGAGGTGGAGAGGAGGGCAATCTTTGATTTCTCAATGGGGCTAGCTGACTTTGTTGGTGCCTCAAAACGTCTTTATTTTAGTGTGCGCGCAGTCCTCATCAATATTAACTGGGACGCCAACATATTTCGGAGCTGATTCTGAGGGATACCTTTGTCTTTGACGGAGTGGTTGCTTACTCGAGATGGTTTCTAAAACTTCTACGTTCAGGTATTGATAAACAATGTAGCATAGATATCTGTTTGTTCAAGAATGGGTTTTTTCAAGTCTGGTTTATCTATGTGAGCCCACTGTAGTAAAGGCATTTGCCCTGGCGTGGACATTGTCACAATGATGATGATCTTCCTGATGCCTCAGCCAATGAAGTTTCGCGGGCCTGCTAAGACTACTTAGCATAGCGCTTCTAATGATAGTTAGTATACAAAGGCGGATACTTCAGGGGGGGGGGGGATTTTCTCTAACAAGACGTTGGTTCGTAGGGCTAGATTTAACTCCCACTGGCATCCGAGGTGGCGCTAACCTCTAGATGCGATTTGAGAAAGTCATCTGTCTGAAAACGAAGTAAAAGCACAATAATCGGGAAAAGCACGAATATATACCGTTACCAGTTCTGTATATGCTAATAAACATAATCATTATGAAGATTATCATCATGGAGTTTATTCAATGGTGGCGCCAGCGCCATAATTAGCGCTTGCTCATTATTAGCGCTCGCAATTAGCGCTCGCATCACAAGTCATCATCATAGCCGTGAGCGAGTACCTCAAGCTTTACGTACCCTAATGTTTCACCGTTTTAGTGACTTGAAAGACCACATTCCACTCGCTGACGAAAACACCGAGGTGGCCATGACATGGTGCGTCGGGGCGTGCTTTCGGGGGCAAAATTATCATCGCGCAGACGACGCACGCGTGTCCAAGGCGCACTCTGATTCTGATCAGTAAATTTACGTTGTTTGGTCTCCAGAGTAAAATTGAGTAAAAAGAAAGAATGAAAGACGGAAAAGGTAAACTGGCCACTGGTTATTATTTATTCAGCGGAATGCCGAATTCACTCATGGCCGCAGGGACGTGAGCGGTGCTTTCGGGTACCGCTCGTAACTGCAACCCACTACGACCACTTTCAACTTCGACTGTGCACTCTAAAGTTTAGCACACGTCAGTATTTCTACACAGCGTTGTGGAGTGTATAGGGTGCGCCGAGGGTTGTTGGATAAGCGAATTCGCCTGTATTGTAACACACAGCGTGCGTTTCCTGCTTCCGCACATTTTATGTTCATTCGACAGTTACAAGAACCTACGCGAGCAGGTGAACTTACGGAGCAGGTTAACTTACGGTTACGGACACAGTGCTCGCAGAAATTTAATTACCCAAATAGTTGATTGCTTAATTAGTGCAGGAGTTAGTTACTTAGTTATCTCGATAACTAAAATATCTTCAATGGTCTCGTAATTACTCAATAATGACCACTTTCCTATAACAAGCATAGTTCATTTTCTCTTTCCGACGTTTCTATGCGCCTTTTGTGCTCCCTCATTGTACGATAGCCAACCGAGCATGTTTCTGGTTAACCTCTGTTTTTCTGCGTCCTCTTTTGTTACTTAGGTGCTTACTGAGGTAAGTTAGTTGGTCGGTTAGTTAGTTAGATAGATGATTAGTTAGTTATTTAGCTAAATATTCGGTTGGTTAGTTAGTTAGTTAATTAGATAGTTAGTCTGTCAGTCAGTCAGTCAGTTAGTTATTTAGTTAGTTTGTTTGTTTGTTTGTGAGTTAGTTAATTTTTAGTTATTTAGTTGCTTAGTTAGTTAGTTAGTTAGTTGGTTAGTTAGTTAGTTGGTTAGTTAGTTGGTTAGTTAGCTGCTTAGTTAGTCAGTCAATTAATTGAATAATAAAATTAATTAATTAATTAATTTATTAAGTTATTTATTGAGCCTCAGCTAAAAGGGTGCGCAGGAAAGGGACGAAACGACACGATATATTTTAGGGGTATAGCGCACCATGACAAGGACACAAAAGAGAGAGATACACAAACAGACAGCTCAAACTTGCAACTAATGTTTTATTTGCGATCGCACATGCTACTTATACAATAACAGTAGACCGATAAAACCTTGAAAAGATCACGTTAAGATATAACACAGCTCATGCAAGCGTCATCACCGATTGCGACAATCTGCACTCGCCAACTTCAAAGTGAAGATTCTAGATAGTTCTTTTCTTTAGCTGACAAAGCTGAGGAATCCACACTCACACATTTTTCTTTCATTTTGTCGATTTCATAGGCTTCAATGATTTCATGCGTAGTTCTGTCACGGGCCCTATAGAGAATACAGTTGGTTCGTAACACGGGGACGCAACCATACCTCTGACAGTGAAGGGCCAAATGGCCAGATATAGCCTTTTCCACGTTGTACTCGTGTTCCCTAAGTCTTTCGTTCACACACCTTCCAGATTGGCCTATGTACAAGCAATCACGAATCACAAGCCATATAAATGATGAACCCCAACCAACTGGCGCGGCAACTTGCCGTAGCAAAAAACATGGAATAGAAAAAAATGCAGTGGCACTATACGTGAAAGCTGCTCCTTCGGCGACTGTAATAATATGCGAAGTTGGGCTGGCATCTAACTCTTTTGGATCCCATCTCACGTAACCCTGCAGAATTCTGGCGTAAGAGAACATGGTCGCTCCATGGAGACATGCACTTTTCGCACAGTCTCTTCGCGTTGAGGCCGCAGCCTCTAAAAGCGTATACAAGCCGTCGGTTGATTCTTGCGCCAGTTACACGCTGATAGGATCAATGTCCACAGTTGGTGGCATAGTGAGCCCCCTCCCTCCTCCTTTCACATCCCTTTATTTTAATTCAAGATGAGCAACGCGTTTATTATCTGCTTCAGCAGCATTAAACGGCAGGTCTATTCTGCGGGGGATGTTATCGCATGTCCCCTCCGAGCGACGGAGATGAGCCGGCTCGTTTGATCTCGGCTTCAGCCGCATTCCTCCCCTCTGCTTGTGCGCTTTCATCCTCGGCTAGAATAAACAGTGCACAGGGGTATTTTATTAATGTGAATTTTGTGGGCAACATGATGACGACAGCAAAAAATGCCGAGATTTTGCATTGCATATTGCGATAAAGGCGTCACGCTAAAGGGGGTTCGTTCCCACCAACTACTCTCTACTGGAGATGAAAGCGAATCCGGTTCAAACTTTCTTCAAAGGCGCAGCCGCTTTTAGGAACCGCCTTTTTTCAATCATATTTTGCTGGACTTTATTCGTTCCCTTACAGATACTCATTCAGTACAGCTAAAAAAGTACTGCGAGAACACGTCAGTACTGAAGCAATCACACATGGCACCGCTTTGATCCCGCCTATTGCGATCACTGAGCGTCCGGAACAGGAACATCCTTTGATGAACCGGTCGAACCGAAATTGCTTACTGAAGTCCTTCATACAGGAGTTTTGCACACGCCCCGACTAGTAAATTACATGCAGTGCTTCGAAAGGTACAACTCGCAGTACGGCGCAAGTTGGATGTTATCGTATGAAAGTGCCCGCGTTTCGTTCTTGCTTAAAGGAGGATGAGGCGCGCTTCACTGTTATCTGTGCCAAGTTTATTTACCCGGGTTAGTATGCCAAATGTGGCCTCATCTGCAGATGCTGCATGAAAAAGTACCGAAAAAATACCGGTACTAACTAACTAACTAACTAACTAACTAACTAACTAACTAACTAACTATCTAACTAACTAACTAACTAAGTAACTAACTAACTAACTAACTAACTATCTAACAAATTAAATAATTAATTAATTAATTAATTAATTAATTAATTAGTTAGTTAGTTAGTTAGTTAGTTAGTTAGTTAGTTAGTTAGTTAGTTAGTTAGTTAGTTAGTTAGTTAGTTAGTTAGTTAGTTAGTTAGTTAGTTAGTTAGTTAGTTAGTTAGTTAGTTAGTTAGTTAGTTAGTTAGTTAGTTAGTTAGTTAGTTAGTACCGGTATTTTTTCGGTACTTTTTCATGCAGCATCTGCAGATGAGGCCACATTTGGCATACTAACCCGGGTAAATAAACTTGGCACAGATAACAGTGAAGCGCGCCTCATCCTCCTTTAAGCAAGAACGAAACGCGGGCACTTTCATACGATAACATCCAACTTGCGCCGTACTGCGAGTTGTACCTTTCGAAGCACTGCATGTAATTTACTAGTCGGGGCGTGTGCAAAACTCCTGTATGAAGGACTTCAGTAAGCAATTTCGGTTCGACCGGTTCATCAAAGGATGTTCCTGTTCCGGACGCTCAGTGATCGCAATAGGCGGGATCAAAGCGGTGCCATGTGTGATTGCTTCAGTACTGACGTGTTCTCGCAGTACTTTTTTAGCTGTACTGAATGAGTATCTGTAAGGGAACGAATAAAGTCCAGCAAAATATGATTGAAAAAAGGCGGTTCCTAAAAGCGGCTGCGCCTTTGAAGAAAGTTTGAACCGGATTCGCTTTCATCTCCAGTAGAGAGTAGTTGGTGGGAACGAACCCCCTTTAGCGTGACGCCTTTATCGCAATATGCAATGCAAAATCTCGGCATTTTTTGCTGTCGTCATCATGTTGCCCACAAAATTCACATTAATAAAATACCCCTGTGCACTGTTTATTCTAGCCGAGGATGAAAGCGCACAAGCAGAGGGGAGGAATGCGGCTGAAGCCGAGATCAAACGAGCCGGCTCATCTCCGTCGCTCGGAGGGGACATGCGATAACATCCCCCGCAGAATAGACCTGCCGTTTAATGCTGCTGAAGCAGATAATAAACGCGTTGCTCATCTTGAATTAAAATAAAGGGATGTGAAAGGAGGAGGGAGGGGGCTCACTATGCCACCAACTGTGGACATTGATCCTATCAGCGTGTAACTGGCGCAAGAATCAACCGACGGCTTGTATACGCTTTTAGAGGCTGCGGCCTCAACGCGAAGAGACTGTGCGAAAAGTGCATGTCTCCATGGAGCGACCATGTTCTCTTACGCCAGAATTCTGCAGGGTTACGTGAGATGGGATCCAAAAGAGTTAGATGCCAGCCCAACTTCGCATATTATTACAGTCGCCGAAGGAGCAGCTTTCACGTATAGTGCCACTGCATTTTTTTCTATTCCATGTTTTTTGCTACGGCAAGTTGCCGCGCCAGTTGGTTGGGGTTCATCATTTATATGGCTTGTGATTCGTGATTGCTTGTACATAGGCCAATCTGGAAGGTGTGTGAACGAAAGACTTAGGGAACACGAGTACAACGTGGAAAAGGCTATATCTGGCCATTTGGCCCTTCACTGTCAGAGGTATGGTTGCGTCCCCGTGTTACGAACCAACTGTATTCTCTATAGGGCCCGTGACAGAACTACGCATGAAATCATTGAAGCCTATGAAATCGACAAAATGAAAGAAAAATGTGTGAGTGTGGATTCCTCAGCTTTGTCAGCTAAAGAAAAGAACTATCTAGAATCTTCACTTTGAAGTTGGCGAGTGCAGATTGTCGCAATCGGTGATGACGCTTGCATGAGCTGTGTTATATCTTAACGTGATCTTTTCAAGGTTTTATCGGTCTACTGTTATTGTATAAGTAGCATGTGCGATCGCAAATAAAACATTAGTTGCAAGTTTGAGCTGTCTGTTTGTGTATCTCTCTCTTTTGTGTCCTTGTCATGGTGCGCTATACCCCTAAAATATATCGTGTCGTTTCGTCCCTTTCCTGCGCACCCTTTTAGCTGAGGCTCAATAAATAACGCTACCTCACTCAGTATTGAACCCTAGCCACCAATTCTTCCACCGGCTACAGATATTTTCCGATGACCACCACTGCAAATCTGTGATTACAGTGCTCAGCTAATGACCAGAACGTCGTGCATTCGATTCCGAAGGCGGTGTTCAAGTTTCGATGCGGGAGAAATGTCATCCGCCTGTACACTGTGCGATGTCATTGCGCGTTAAGTAACACCAGCTGGTCCTGATTTCCGGAGCCTTTCATTACTACGTCCAGCCTCGCCGCGGTGGTCTAGGGGCTCAGGTACTGGGCTGCAGACCCGCAGGTCACGGAATCGGTTTTGCGGTCTCGACATCTATAAGCCTTATTTGGAAAGTTGAACCCCACATATCAAATATCCACTACCACGTCCCTTATAACCATAGCGTGGTTTTGTCGTCTCGACATCTATAAGCCTTATTTGGAAAGGATTCAGTTTTTTTTTAATGTTTGATGCCCCGAACTCGGCCCTAAGTAAAAAATTGTTATTACATAAGTATGAATAATTTCTTTGTCGAATATAATCTAAAGCTCAGTTATTGCACGTTCTGAGTTCAAGCACGTTTTCAAACGTTTTCTTTGCTGTTGTTTCTCAATAGGAGACTGTGAGCAAAATAAACACTTCACATCAGCCTCCGGTTCAGCAACACAACGCATTATATTCGCACGCCACGTCATGCAAGCTTCAATGTCAGCATCCTTGATCCCTAGGTGTTTGTTTTCTTGTAAGAACGACTTAGCATGGTCTCTCGTTTTCAAGCATGCCACCCATCTGTAGATAGAAGGAGGCTTGCTTGCTGCCTCATTGCGTGTCTTGAAAGCAGCTTGCACCTTGCGGATGAATGGAGCGTTTCAATCTGCAGAAGAACGCTGAAGACACCAGGCAACAAGAAAGCTCAGTGCGAGCTTCCGCGTAAACACATTAGTCGATGACTACTGCGTACATAACATTAGTAAATTAAACAATGTTCCCCTTTTATTGAGCTCCTGTCACAACTAAGTTATTCAGGATGCCTTCCACGAAGTTAGGTGGAGCTGAAAGCTTTCAGCTCGAGCTTAACATCCGCAGATACCTTAAGAATAACATCGAGTCTTTGCGTGACCTATATTTCGCTCCTCTAGAGGTCAGCGTACATCATTTATTTCTTTTATTTCTAACCAACCGCTAATGTGGATGGCTTGCGCCAACTTTTGCCTCATTCCACTGAATATTTTGCTTTAAATGGCGGTTGCACCACTAACTTCTTATTGAGGGGCGTGTTCTTATACCGCCGCCACTCACTGTTTTTAAAACTTCATCCAGAGACTAATGTAACATCACGGCACCATTGTATTGGTCGCAAAATATATTTGTCACTGTAAAATTGCGTCATTCATTTCCCATGGTTCACCAGTGACGCGTGCTATTTGATTCATGACAAAAGCAGCGATAACATTTGCACAAAAATAACTACGTACTTGTCGATGCTATGTGTCTATTTGCTATTCGTCTAACCGTACATAACAGTGCTTACTGGCTCACAGATACAGATATCTTATCAACAAAATGGGGAGGGGGGAGGAAACAAGACGAAAACCGAAAAATGAAAAAAAACAGGTTTGTTACTCCACAAGAATATTAAGGGCTGCAGTATGACAGAAAAAGTTGTGCTTCGGCTGTAACGGGTGTCGGAAACGTTGACAGTGCGTCATAGTAAATGCGATCACAGTCGAACGAACATTCACTGAGGCTTGCTAATTTCGTGTTCGTTCGTATTCACACGCTTACCTCTACCACACACGCTGACACGCACACGCACACACACACGCACATGAAGACGAACACATGCACATACACACACACACTCACACACAGTCACGCAAAATCCTACCCACGCGCGCACAAACATATACACGCACTATCGCGCGCACACACTCACACACTATCGCAACGGTGCGCACACACTCACACATGCAAACACGCAAACATGCAAACACACCCAGACGCATACAAACAGCATGCACATATTCTCACACGCAATCGCACCCATACACACACAAAAATACTCACGCGCACACACAAACACGCGCACGTGTGCACGTACCACTAATTAACGCTGTATAAATACAATTCAAATGGGATTAGGTGAATGAGATTTCTGTTTTGCAAGGACAAACAACTGACTACGTGTGGGAAAGAGCTGCCCAATTCTCCTGTTCCTCCTTCATCTCCTCTCTCTCTCTTTCCATCTCTATTTTCTGGTGAAGTGGTGATGGCACCAGAAAAGTGTGAGTGCATAAATGTCCAATCAATCTTGGCTCAGGCCATGCGACGCTTTACCGCGAGTGTGTTATCGCTCCAGTTCTAGAAACAGAAGTCCGAATATGAGACAGCCACCCTGTATAGGGGTCGAAGGTCCAGTTCAGGAAGTACGAAGTGTGATCCAAACACGGGAGTACGCTGATTTTTTTGTTTTCACTTCCCAACCGTTCTTCGCGCATGTACCCGTGACGCGTATTGTTTTTCGAAGCTTCCTATTTTTGTTATTCTTTTTCCGCGCTTGTATGCTCGTTGGGCAAACATATACTACGTTCGTGAGACATCAGTAGGGTTGGTGCCTTAATATAACAAGATGGAGAGAAGGAAGCAAAAAAAAATTATGGCAGGTTCACACTAAAGGTACCATACCTGAAAGAAAAGCGGAGCCGGCAGGCCTTCTTTCTCTTTCTTTCTTTCTTTCTTTCTTTCTTTCTTTCTTTCTTTGTCTCTTTCTCTCTTTCTTTCTTTCTTTCTTTCCTTCTTTCTTTTTTTTCTTTCTCACTGTTTCTTACTTTCTTTCTTTATTTTTTCTTCTTTCTTTCTTCTTTTCTTTTGTTCTGTTTCTCGTACATCTTGTAGCCAATGTTTTCCTTTTTTTCATCATATTTCTTTCATTGCTCGTTTCCTTTCCTCTTTCTAGCTTTTTCTAACTCTATCTTCTCTTTTTACCTCTTTCTCAACGCTTTTATCGCTCGCTTTTGTTGTTTCAATGCATTTCTCTCTTTCTTTGTCCTCCTTTCTAGCTCTGTTTTTCTTTCTAATCATTTTTTGTTTCTGTTTCTACCCTGTAAGTCTTCATCGTATTCAGGCGAGAAACTATGGCGCAGAGATTTCTCCAGTTGTTCACAGAGTCAAGATTTGTTCTTGATGCAGAATTTCTCACTTTCGTGAGCTGTTGGTAAGCACAGAGCTTAGGGAAACATTCTTCTTTTCTTTCTTTACTGTAAGTGTTGTATGCAACTTCCCCGAATTGAAGTCATTGACGCGTGCAGGGCTGCGTCAAGCGTCAAAGGGGTATGCACAAGACCGCCATCCTCAAGAAGCACAATAGTGCTTGGTGGGTTGACGAGCGATAGGCCGCTGTTAATGCGGCACCTGCACTGAAAGTGGCCTGTCATCCAGTAACAATCCTGCGTCATAATTGCTTACCTTTCCTATGCGAGTTCACCATTAGCGGGAAAACCTCTGCGTGTGAACAGTA